>NW_027281252.1:0-22901 GCF_046629955.1 Centroberyx affinis | reverse complement strand
GTTATTTTAGGAGTAGGAGTAGAAACTTCCAGAACAGACTTGGTACCGATGGAGAACCACAACCTAGGTGACGGTTTCCACCTGTTCAGATGCAGTTTGGACTTCAGTAAAGTCTGAGTTCACTGAAGACATTTTCTCACTGCAGTTGTGAATCTGCAGCTAGCTAGCTAGCTACCGCAGCTTGTTCCCTTTGCAGGAGATGGATCATTCCAGCTAGCTAAAAGCATGCTGGGTAATGTAGTTCAGTAACTAATTTTGTCATTCATGTAAATAATACTGAATGGATTTTTGGGAATTGAAGCCAAGTGAGATGTGTTGATGCTTCCTACAACATAATTCAAAATCAAAGCCATCTGTTTTTACATTGCTGATATTAAATAACTAATCCTAATCCACTAAACTAAACTAATGCTTTAGGTTCAGGTCGGGGTTAAAGTTAGACATGTAGTGGTGAAGGTGAAGGTTTAGAGAATGAATGAAGTAAGTGAAAGTCCTCGAAAGCATAGCAAGACAAACAGGTGTGTGTGTGTATGTGTGTGTGTGTGTGTTATGTGTGTGTGTGTGTGTGTGGTGGGCTGGAAGGTGAGTGACGGGTGAGTCTTTAACCAAATGTGAAAGCACAAAAACAAAAGGGAAGCCTCTCTTCACGCCAGGCAGAGCCTTCCTTCCTGCTGTGTGTGAGTGTGTGTGTGTGTGAGTGTGTCTGTGAGTGTGTGTGTGTGTGTGTGTGTGTGTGTGTGAGTGTGTGTGTGTGTGTGTGAGTGTGTGTGTGTGTGTGTGTGTGTCTGTGTGTATCGATGGAGAAAGGCATTTTAATGAGTTTTTATGATAATCTCTGCTAATGCATTCTGGGAAAGTCACAGTTTGGCGCATGCAGAAGTTCAATAATTAGGTGCAAATGAGGTTTGGAGGCTCTGGGCTCAGCGGAGTTCCTCTCGCTCTGTGGAACACGCCACCGCCTCTGTTCACATGTTCCTCATAACATGGTTTTAACATGATTAGGCTGATATTCAGATTACATGCAGACAGCAGTGTGCCAATGCTGCGAGTCAGGCAGCAGTCTGATTAAGCCATTTACATAATTCCATAATTTGACAAGTCCCCGTTATAATCCTGTTTACGAGTGAAGTTCTTATTCTGATGATCCACAGAGAAGAGACTCTGAGGTTTTTTTGTTTGTTTTGTTTTGTTTTGTTTTGTTTTGTTTTGTTTTGTTTTGTTTTGTTTTATTTGTGTTTTTGCTGAAAACATAACTTGCTTTACAAGACATGAGTCTGTTAAATTGTTCTGACAATCCAAATCCGTCATTAAAAAAGTAACTAAACCCCAAACCCAGATCTGTGGTGAAGCCTGACAGCTAATGGTGAAAAGTAGGGTACTGAAATGGTCATCTGCTATTGGCTGATCTTTGTGCCACCTTCTATAGAGCAGTGGTTCTCAACGTGGGGTCCGGGGACCACCAGGGGTCCTTGAGGGCATTCCAGGGGGTCCCCAGCAAATTGATGAATTGTTAAACTTCATTATTTTGTCATTTTAGAATGACTGTTTTGATCATAGTTTCTCTGTTATCTCTCTACCTACAGTACAGACAGTCATAGAGTTCTGGACAAAATCAGATCTGACAATAAAAATATTCTCAGATTTGGGTTCGAGAGACAAAATCTCATAAAATGGGGGTCCGTGGCCCTAATGTGGATTAAATTAGGGGTCCTTGATATGAAAAAGGTTGAGAACCACTGAGAACAACCAGTGGTGACATCACCTGGCACCAAAGACCAGCCAATAGCAGATAGCCAGTTCAGTATCCTACTTTTCACCATACATGTCAGGCTTCACCACAGATTTGGGTTTGAGCTTTAGTTTTTAGTTTAGTAGTTTTTCTGACGTCCGTCTAAACTGCGTTGTGTCCGATTCTCGCAACGCGTACGCTTCTCTTCTAAACTCCAAAGACTGTTACTCATGCCTCCCGCCATCTTGGTTTTTTGGCCGACACAGACTCTGCTCTTCCCTTCCATCTCCACATGACACGATGAGCTGAGCAGACTTGTCCTACTGCCGTCTGTTAATGTGAATACAATCAGAGAACTTCACATATTTCTGTCCATGCTCCAGTCTGTCAGGACTGGTTGTGACTTTTTGCCTGGTCTAGGTTTTGTATTTCTTTGTATGTTTCCCTGTCTAGTTCTTTTAGTTCTACGTGTACCTTGTTTCCTGTCTGCCCCAGCTGTGTCTCATTTGTAATCACCTCCCCATGTGTATATCAGTCTTGTTCCCCAGTCAGTCTTCGTCGGATCATTGCTCTGTTACTTGTGTCAGTTTGTGTGTAGAGCTCTTGTTTTTGGTTTCCTGTGTCACCTGCTACTGTTCAGTAAACACCCAGCCTTTCCTTCCTGTTTTGATGCAACCTCTGAACCCATCGTCTATCAGTCTGACGATGATTAGACTCTGGGGGCAGCAGCCAATATTTGGGGGTTCCGGTGTAGCCAGCGGACATCCGGACAAGACTTCCTCTTCCATGCGCCGGTCATTGTTTACAGTCCGATTAGCAACTTGAGACGTGAGAGTCGAACGTTTCTCCACACAAAACACAAACATCCATACTTTTTGTAGGTGTTTCAGGTCCAGACGACATTTGGGCTAATCTCTATAAACAGATATCTGCATATGAGACGTCGGCTCTCAACTCCGACTCCATTCTCGCGTCTCAAGTTGCTAATCGGACTGTAAACAATGACCGGAGCACGGAAGAGGAAGTCTTGGCCCGGATGTCCGCTGGCTACACCGGAAACCTCGAAATATTGGCCGTCGCCCCCAGAGTCTAATGGTTGTCAGACTGATAGACGATGGGTTCAGAGATTGGTTTTGATGTGGTTGATGTGGTTTGTTGTGGTGGGAACGGTGGGACAGAGGAAAACACAGATGAAAAGCTGATATTAGCGGCCTTTAACCCGGTGGCACACGCAGCCCGGCTCCACAGGTCACCGAGCGGTTCACGGTCTGTCCGGACGCTTCTGAAGCTCCTGGAGAGACTCTTCTCACTGTGATCGCCCCTGACTGTGGAAACCACACACACACACACACACACACACACACACACACACACACACACACACACACACACACACACACAGCAGGACTCCTCTGATCACTCAGTCTCATGGAGTCATTTCCTGTTCTAAAGGCTCAGAGTTCAGAGCCTGAAAAACATTCATCTGAAAACTTAGAGAGAAGTGAGTGAATGAATGAATTAATGAATGAAAAAATATTGGAGGAATGAATAAATTAGTGAATTAATTATTGAATAAATGAATGAAAGAATGGATAAGTTCATGAAAAAATGAATGAATGAATGAATGAATGAAAAATGAATGGAGGAATGATTGAATGAAAAAATGCACAGAGGAATGAATGGATGACTGAATGAATGAATGGAGGAATGAATGACTGGATGGATGGATGAATGAATGAATAAATAAATGACCGAATAAATGAATGAGTGGATGAATTATTGAATGACTGGATGAATGAATGAATGAATGAATGAATGACTGAATAAACAGATGAATGAATGACTGAATAAACGGATGAATGAATGAATGACTGACTGAATAAACGGATGAATGAATGAATGAATACCTGTGTGTCTCTGACTGTGTGGTTATCCTCCGTTCTACTTTCCAAGTTGTTTGAATGAATGAATGGATGGATGGATGGATGGATGAATGAATGAATAAATAAATGACCGAATAAATGAATGAATGGATGAATTATTGAATGACTGAATGAATGAATGAATAAACGGATGAATGAATGAATGAATACCTGTGTGTCTCTGACTGTGCGGTTATCCTCCGTTCTACTTTCCAAGCTGTTTGAATGAATAAATTAATGAATGAATGGATGGATGGATGGATGGATGGCTGGATGGATGAATGAGTGAATGGATGAATGAATTAATAGATTAATAGATAGAGTAATGAATGAACACCTGTGTGTCTCTGCAGGCTGTGCGGTTATCCTCCGTTCTACGATGAGAACGACTCCAAGCTGTTTGAACAGATCCTGAAGGCCGACTACGAGTTCGACGCTCCGTACTGGGACGACATCTCCGACTCCGGTGGGCCTTCCTCCTCCTCCTCCTCCTCTTCCTTCTCATCCTCCACCTATTCCTCCTCTCCTCCTCCTCTTCCTTCTCATCCTCCACCTATTCCTCCTCTTCTTCCTCCCGTTCCTCATCCTGTTACTCCTCTTCCTCCTCCTCCTCCTCTTCTTACTCCCCCTCTTCCTCATCTTCATCCTCCTCCTCCTCCTCCTCTTCCTTCTCTTCATCCTCCACCTATTCCTCCTCTTCATACTCCTCCTCTTCCTCCTCCTCATCCTCCACCTATTCCTCCTCTTCATCCTCCTCTTCCTCATCCTCTTCCTTCTCCTCATCCTCCACATATTCCTCCTCTTCATCCTCCTCCTCCTCCTCCTCTTCCTCCTGTTCCGCATCCTGTTACTCCTCTTCCTCCTCCTCTTCTTTCTTCCTCCTCCTCTCTTCACCATGTGGCTCATATGGATCCCACACCATCTCTTCACTGCCCTCTGACGTCATCTGCCTGGAATGTGTGTGTGTGTGTGTGTGTGTGTGTGTGTGTGTGTGTGTGTGTGTGTGTGTGTGTGTGTGTGTGTGTGTGTGTGTGTGTGTGTGTGTGTGTGTGTGTGTGTGTGTCACCTACACATGCTGCTCTCTCCAGCCTGGTGGTTACTGGCAGCCAGTCTGAGACACCAGTCTGGCATCCACCATGCAAACCAGTCCAGTGTGTGTGTGTGTGTGTGTGTGTGTGTGTGTGTGTGGTTTCCAGGAATTAAAACAATCAGAGCGGAGCCGGTCAGCCTTCAATTAAAAACATGAAAATCACCCAAACTGGAGTTACCGGGTTTTCACCTGACAGCGGGGATTTGGGAGAAAACCTCGTTCATGTTTTCACTTCAGTTGAAGGATTTCATGTTGCAGTACGGTTAGAAAACCCTCGAGGTGGAGACTCGAGTCACATGACTTGGACTTGAGTCACAGTTTTAATTGCTTGAGACTTGACTCTTACCAAGTTTTTATCCTATTACAGTAAAATCGTATTGCATTGAAAAGTCCTAGATATTTAGTTTTCTTTAAAATATTAAATTGATACTGGACTCTTGATTTGTTCTGACTTGACTTGCTGTTCTACATTTAGACTTGAGACTTGACATTAATGACTTGGACTTGACTTGCTGCATGAAGAGAAGACTTGAGACTTGACTTGACTTGGGTTCTGGTGACTTGGGACTTGACTCTGACTTGTACTCTGATGACTTGAAAAGGTTTCTAAAGTCTTGACTTGAGATCTTGTGTTTGTGTAAATGACTTAGATTGAAAGTGATGAGATTTGTTCCAGCAGACGACTGAATTTAAATTCTGTTTTCTGAATTTGTATGGAATGATTGAATTTATTGAAGTTGAAACTGATTATAGAAATCAAGCTCATGATGCTCTTACCAAGTTTTTATCCTGTTAAAACCATATTGCATTGAAAAGTCCTAGATATTTAGTTTTCTTTAAGATATTAAATTGATACTGGACTCTTGATTTGTTCTGACTTGACTTGCTGTTCTACATTTAGACTTGAGACTTGACATTAATGACATGGACTTGACTTGGTAATCTACATTTAGACTTGAGGCTTGAGACTGACTTGGGACTCGAAGTTGACTTGGTCACACCTCTGCCAAACTCAAAAATGCATCTCTAAGTTCCTGTTAAGTCGACATTTTGTTTGTGTTTGACCTCTGTGCAGCAGCAGGTGGGTGGAGACAACACATCTTAAACTGACTGAAATACTGACTTTATTTTAATTAAAACACAGAGTGCTCTCAGTGCCAACCATTCATTTTCAAAAAAACGTTCAAGGCTTTCTTTTATTTTTCTCAAATCCACAAACTTTCAGTGATGTTCAAGGCCTGTGGGAGCGCTGGGAGTGTGTCATGCTTTAATTAAACACCTGACAATTGGGATTTGCAGATACTTCATAGCGTTTGTTTTGTCCTCTGTGCAGCAGCAGGTGGGTGGAGTTTATGACAAAAAGCTGCCAATCACAGAAAAACATCCAGAAGTGACTTTGAAAGACTTGGAACTTTTTCAGTGTAACATCTGTGTGACAAACTGCTGCTCCAAGTCGATTAGATTTGAAATTACTATTTGACCTTGGTGTGTGTGTGTGTGTGTGTGTGTCTAAAATTACTGCTGTCTTATGTCCTTCTTTGATGTTTTTGTTTTTTTCCCCAGCCAAGGATTTCATCAGCAGTCTGATGGAGAAAGATCCAGCAAAGCGTTACACCTGCGAACAGGCGCTCAGACACCCCTGGTGAGACACACACACACGCACGCACACACACACACACTCTCACACACACACACACACACCCATGCACACCCACACACAGACAAACACAGACAGACAAAGTGGCATGAAATCAAGATGGATGAAACCAGTCGATGTACGGTCAAGGGGTGTTGACAGGATTTATTTGTGTGTGTGTGTGTGTGTGTGTGTGTGCGTGCGTGTGTGTGTGCGTGTGTGTGTGTGTGTGTGTGTGTGTGTGTGTGTGTGTCAGGATCGCCGGGGACACGGCTCTCTGCAAGAACATCCATGAGTCAGTCAGCCGGCAGATCAGGAAGAACTTCGCCAAGAGCAAGTGGAGGGTAAAGTTTGTTTCCTGCAGCTTGCTGTCCTGCTGATTCATTACAGGCTCCAGCACCACTCCTCCAAAGATCCTCTGTGTTTACAAGATGAATCACTCAGCGGTAAAAACCTGGCCCACCTTACCGTCTGAAAAAGTGGGCGTTAAAAAAAAACTATGCATCACAAAATATTTGTTTTAAAGTTTTTAACAGAAGATATCTGCAAGACAATGCTATTTTTATTTTTTTTTATTTTGCTACTTTCCCACTAATGACAATCGATTGAAAGCAGATTCAGGGGCCCGGTTGCACAAAACACCTTAAGTTTTCTCCTTAAGTATGACACTTAAGTCTTAATTTCTCCTTAGCTGAGGGACTTACTTAAGGGTGTTGCACAGAATCCCTTAAAAGGAAAAACGTTAAGGCATTTACTGCATTGAAAGAGATTTTACAGCAGTAAAATTCTACAGTTTCCATGGAGACCGTTTGTTTGCTTGCACTTGCGCTTGTGATACCTGTGATCACCTCACCTGTTATCGCCTCACCTGTTATCTTCTCACAAAGTCGGCCTATAGATAGTAAAAAAAATGGCAGAAGAAAAGAAGACAAGAACACCAAATTGGTCAGAGGAGGAAAAGATTATACTTCTGGAGGAACACAATAAAAGAAAGCACATACTAAAAAGTAAATTTGATCCGCAAATAACAGCAAACAGAAAACAACGAATGTGGGAGGAAATTGCGACAAAAATTAATTCAAGAAGAGGTTCATCCAAGAGGTCCAAAAAAAATACAACAACTTCTTCATTTATTGCCATAAACTCGGCCATGTTGCAGTTAAGATAGAGTCAGAGACACCTTAAGTTTTTTTCCTTACTTTGGTTGCTAAGGTCTTTTGTGCAACGGTTTAACTAACTTTAAGGAACTCAATACTTAAGTATGAGACCAAGATAAGGAGAAAACTTAAATACTTAAGTGAACATTTTAAGGAAACCTTAAGGAGAAGACTTAAGGGTGTTTTGTGCAACTGATTTTATTTTAAGGAAACCTTAACTCGGACTTTAAGGAAAATCTTAACTTAAGGTGTTTTGTGCAACCGGCCCCTGGTCTGCAACTTTAAAGTCACAATGAAATAAAAAAAAAATCACCAGGTTACCTAATTTTCCACGTCACAATATACACCTTTTTAACAATAAATGGCAAAAAAAATTACAAAATTTGTGTTTTCTTGTGTTTCTATATCAAAACCCCATTACTTTTACCTCCTGGAAAACAGAGTATCTTTAACGGTGACCTCATGCTGCACCAGGAGGCGTAAATAAAAATTCAACCAGTAAACCATCACAGAAGTCCCGCCCCTCCGCC
Organism: Centroberyx affinis; assembly: GCF_046629955.1. NCBI lineage: Eukaryota > Metazoa > Chordata > Actinopteri > Beryciformes > Berycidae > Centroberyx > Centroberyx affinis. Next base: position 14,837 of record NW_027281252.1, on the reverse strand, counting down.
CCTCCCATCCAATAGAACTGCCTTTCTCTCCCTAACTGATCTCCCATTAGTTTACACTTTTGAATGATCTCTCCCTGCGTTATGTCCCACCCAACATCCTGTTTCTACAAGAAATTTGTCAAAATACCATTTCCTTACGACTTTAATCATGATGCCGTTTGCCATACCCAGAAATCGTGGCAGAGTGAGAGCTCTCTGCTTCTTCCACCTCATCTTTTTCTCTCTCTTCTTTCCTCTCTTCCTTCCTCCTCCTCTTCTTCTCTCTCTCTCTCTCCAGCAAGCGTTCAATGCCACGGCGGTGGTTCGGCACATGAGGAGGCTGCAGCTGGGCAGCAGTATGGGGAGCAGCATGGACGCCTCCAACCCGCCGGCCCGGCCCGGCCCGGCCCAGAAGACGGGCCAGACGGCGGCCCAGAGCCAGAGCCAGAGCCAGAGCCAGACGGGCAGCCAGGCCCAGAACACCGGCCAGGCGGCTCCGAGCCAGAGCGCCGGTGCAGCCGCCAGCAAAACCTCTTCCACAGACAGTACTAATGCAGCTCCCCGCAAGGACTGTGAGTCCAAACACAGCACACACACACACACACACAACATTAGCAAGATGTGCAAAATAGCATCGGTAGTAGGCTAGAAAGACAGTATGAAATATATGCATTATGAACAAGTTGATGAATTACAAAGTTATAAAAACATCTCTATATATCCAGTTTATAACAATGAGAGAAATGCAAGAGCATGAGAAAAACAATATGTGAAAAATTACACCATATGTGCAAAAATGTGCTCACATTCACATTAATATATATAGAACATACAGTATATACTGTAGGTACACAAGGGATTCATAGTTGCGTCACAAATCTCCATAGCAACCATGGGTGGTGTCATCATGGAGGCCCAATGGAGAATTGGCTGTGCGCAAATAAGAGCTAAATATACTGTCTTGTCTTTAGCTCTAGTCTCTACTCCAAAACATGAAGAGTTGGAGCTTGAGAAGAGTCAGCTCAGTTAACCTGAACAAACTGTTAGCTAGCTAACTAGCCAGCAAACACACTGATGTTAATGTGAACGTGCTAACGCTAGCTGCTACTAGATACATTAGCTAGTGTGCTAATCAGATGTGTTAACAAGACAGTGATGACCAGATGCTATGGTTAGCTAGCTAACAAGCTGACATTATCTCAACACTAAAGTCAGATTGCCTTGAACCTCCACTGCTGACCTAACTGTTGACTCCTCCCTCCCAGGTGTTGCCGCCCCGGCCACGCCCTGCAGTCTGGCGTCCGCGGCCTCTTCTCCCGCCACGGGGGCGGAGCTAAACCGGCCACACCCCTCGGCGGTGCCCGCGCCGGTGCTAACGGGGACCAAGTGACGCCAGGTCCCGCGGGGAACCAGCTGGGAGGCCACAGCGCTGTGAGGGAGAGAGGGAGGACACGACGGGAGAGGAACAGGATTCCCTTCCTCTCCGTCCTTCCCTCTCCTCACTGCGCTTCCTGTCCGCCGCCCCCCCAGCCTGTTCCCCGCCCTGCCCCAGGGAGAGCAGAGGACTGTACCACCCCCCCGCCCCCCTCCACCGATTCAAGCCACACGACGCCATACTGTACGCCCACCACCCGCCCACCGGGACGCCATGTTGGATCCCTCCTGCCACAGCAGCAGCACGGCCGCTGACTTTCTCGAGGACGTTTGCAAGGCCGGCTGTGATTGGTCGCTATTTAACAATAAAAGTGTTGGTGTTGACCGCTGTGAGCGTGAGCGCTGGGGCCGGGTGGTGTCACTGCTGTTACTCAATGTCAATCAGCATCAACTTCCCTCTTGAATCTGGTCTTTCCTGCGCTGCTTTATTTAGCTTTATTCTCCACTTTGGTTTGACAGTTGGCAACTGGATTGTTTTATTTTGAATGATTACTATTATAATTTTAAAGGAGGTATGTGTAGCGTTTTTAAACACTAATATATCATTGTTAAATTAGTTGTAATATGTTGGTATAGCTACTGTAAACAAATGAGACCATGGTTGAGACGATTGGTCGCCTGTATCTCACACCAGTAATGTTGTTAGTGCTTAAGACTACATTTCCCATCAGCCCCGTTGCTTCCTGCCCCCCCCTCCCCCCTCCCTGAAGAGGATCAACATGTTGGAAGTGATTTCTCCATCTTCCTTTCCCTGCTTCCACCATCTGCTGCCAGAAACTCTTTCAGCTTTAGCTCCGTTTGCTCTGGAAGAACAGAACCTCTTCCTGTTTTGTGCCGTAAAGCGATCCAGCAGATTTCCCTCCAGATCCACCAGGTGGAGAAACAATGGAGGATCCAGAGTAGAGGCTGGTAGAGGCTGACAGGCTGACACTGATCTCTGCTCTCATTTGTTTACAGTAATTTTACTAAATTCTCAAAGGTAATGTGTAATGATTTATTGAAGTTAAAATGCTACACAAAGCCCCTTTAAGACCTTTCACATGTCCTTATGGGCTTGTTTGTTTGTTTGTGCTTTAAGAAGTGCTTTAAAAGTACCATACGACTGTTGAGACGTGGTTACATGAGTAAGCGCTTTACCTATTTTGCACAGGAAGGTTCAGATGCATTCTCAGACACAGATTGTGTGTTCGCAGCCACCAGTTAGACTCCTCGTCCTCCTATGTTTATCAGACAGAGAGTTAGAGATTGTAAACCATTTTAAAAGCCCCACAGCGGGTGTCAGAGCATTGTACGACTTCTTTGTTACCTAAAACATCCCGATGTGTTTTATTATTTTCTTACTTTATAAGACTTTTATAACAATCACCCTTTAAGGGACACACTTACAGGTTACTATGAACCATGCAGCAGGTGTAGGATAGGATAGGATAGAGGTAAGTGCTGGAAAACTGTCTCCAGTCGAGAACGTTAGCGGCTACTAAGATATTTGGATTCCCAAACTGCAGGCGGTGCGATGCAGTTTTCAGGCGGTTGAAAAGTCCCTGCTGGAAACCGTCTCTCCGATATTTAACTGCCTGCCACGTGGGTTTTCACAACACCCGTCCCGCGGAGTCAAAACCCGAGACGGAGGAGCCGTCGCCTGTCGCCCTCCCTCCCCTCTCGTACTGAAGCCATGACCTCGCCTCGCCAGCCATCGCCGTTGGATCTTCTTCGAGCTGCGCCCAGTCCAGAAGCGCTCAGGGAAAACTGCAGCTGCACTGTGTGTTGGCGAAAACCTGGTTTCCTGGTTTCAATTTTTGCTGTAAATGTTTTTGGTCCAGGTGTTGGGGCATCACAGTTAATGATGGGTCGAGAACTTATGTCCTTATAGCAGCGTTGTAGTCCAACTCGAGTGCCAAGTCTCAGCTGTCCAGCTCGAGTCCCAATTTCGATGTATCATGACTTCAGACTCAGATTTGAATATTGATGACTCAGACTTGGACTTGAACTCGTGCGCTGAGGACTTGAACTTGAACTTCTCAGACATCGGCTGCACTTCTTTTCAGCGTTTCCCTAAATTTGTACCGGATCATCTGGTTGGTCAACAGTATCGGCCTACATGTAGACAGAGGCTGTGAAAATTTATCTTACAATTTATCTTGAAATTAACTGAGTGAATTCCACACCTAAGAGTCACCATTCCAACCAATAAACTAGCTTTTAATGTGACATGTAAATTTGTTTGTGTTCTTTTTTGTTTGTTCTCGCAAGGATTGCTTGAACTCGGACTCGAGCTCAACTCGGATTCAAACATTGAGAGCTTGGGACTCAACATGGACTCGAGGTTTGGTGACTCGACTACAACGCTGCTTTATTATATTTGGAACTAACATTTTTGATGCAGAGTTTCGGGGTTTGGGTTCAGGTTGTAGCACTTCCAGAGTCGAGGTGGCACAAAGAAGGTTTAGGTCTAGCTTTGTTTTGGGTCACTGGTGTTTAGAGCCTCTTTAGACGTAACACAGAACTCAGAAAGCAGAACTGTACAATGTCGGGTGCTGACTCACACATATCAGATTGTCATGTCTCTATTAGATGCAAATCTACCTATCCCTTTATTGTGATTTGTAGCCAAAGACTAGCGCTTGGTACGTAGAAAATTTGGTTGATCGTGTTCTACCTGATTACCAGAATTACTCAGATAGGAAGCTACATAGAGCTATATACACTGTTCAAGAATGGACTGAACTAAAACTAAGGGCTGAACTCCAACTGCTAACTAATCTGGAGAGAGACAACAAGGTACTGATCTCTCTTTAACCCTTCCTGGTCCGTGGCCGTCTACCTTCCTTCCTGCTTCCTTTGTCCAATCCATCCAGATTTTGGTTCAATAGTATCTGCAAAGAATTCGTAGCGTTTGTTTTAACCTGCAAGGCATGGCAGATGGGTGCGATTGATTTACCACATCAGGGTCATTTTTATTTTCTTGTATTTTTATATCAAAATCCCATATTACTTACTATTATTACTCTTCCTGGAGAACTGTGTATCTTCAATGCTGACCTCATGCTGTACCAGTAGGCGTAAATGAAAAAACAACCAATAATATCAACAGAAAATACATCAAATTAAGGACTAAAGATTCTCTCAAAATGCCGTTTCATTGGGAATTTAAGATCACAATCAATATACAGAATTGACCTTCAAATACTTTGTTGTGATTGTCTAAACTTTATGGCAACTCACTGTATTGTCCTATGTGGTGAACCCCACCCATCTGCCATCTAGCTCTTACCCGATCATCTCACTATAAACGGTGCATCTAAGTTCAGGGTCAACTTGCCGATTGTTCTTTCTCAAGAACGTCTTTATCTTTAACCCTGACATGCTGCTGCAGAGCCAAAGTGCAGTAACTACCGTACTTCCTCTAACAGTGGCCGGTAGTCAATTAAAAGCCGGGTTTCCAATAATGGCCGGGGCCGTGGTCGACACGAACAAATAAAGGCTGGCCCCAAATACAAAAAAAAAAAACAAAGGAAAAAACTACGGTGGATACAGGTAAACTCCTGGTGTCTGTTATATAATGTAACTGTAGTTTGTAGTAACGTACAAGTGCCACAAGATGGCAGTATGCTACAAGACGGCTCGGCCGGCGGAAGTCTCTGGAGCGTGCCGTCGTCGATTACCGTAATTATCGGTAATGCGTCGCAGTAACAAAAAAACGTCTACCTAACGAACCCCAACAGAAGCAGATCAGAAAACAAGGAGGCTTCGTACTAAAATATGAGCAAATATACTTATCAAACAGAGAGAATTAGAAATAAAGGCCTGTCTCTAATATAAGCCTGCTTCCAATAAAGGCCTGGTACCCTCTGCAGCTGAGGGAAATAAAGGCCCGGGCCAATATTAGAGGAAATACGGTAAGAAAACAACTTCAGTATTTTTCTCCTGTCCTGCCACACGTACTGTTGGTACAGAAGTGGGCGGTACTCTGTATTGTTTATTGCATTTATAGATATTATTTTAGTTGATATAAAATCTAAGCACTAGTCATGACCTTTGAAGCTAAAACACTCATGAAGTTGTTATTGCTGTTTGCCCTAGCAGGGCAGCAAACAATATTGAGTCTGTTGGCCAGCGTCGAGGTTCACTAGCCACCACTACCCACAATGCACTGCCTGCTTACAGCCTGAGCATGGTCAGAGTCCAACAGAAACCTCCTATCTCCCAAAATCTGGCTTTTCCAGAACTGAGAAAAGCTTGTTCAATTTTCCGCAGTGGGTATTATTTACATGCACACTAATAATCTCAATAAAAATCTGATTAAGGAAATACTCCCAACTATGGACAGGATTAGTTTTCAGGGGAGGGCGGGTAATGTAACCATTACAGGAGCATGTCTGCAATTTTAGTCCCGTCCCAATCTGCCATGTCAGTCATTTTTACGGACTGTTCACGCCCGCGTCAGTAAAGATCCTGGCCTCTTTTACCTCCTGTAAAACGCCCAGAAAAAAAATAACCTCAGCTAAAATTAATCCCATCAGAACTGACACCCTGGGATTGTTGGTGAATATTGTGTCATTTCTTTTGGGAAAGGACCATCTGCTCAAATTGCACCTGAAAGCAGCGTTCACCTCAGACCTCAGACCTCAGACCAAAAAAAAAAGGATAATATTTATGAAATATTTTAACTTGAAACAGGTCAAATTTGACCCGAACACAAAAGGAGGGTTAATGTGTGTTAACAGAATATTGAACTGGGGAACTTAGGACCCTGGGAACATGGAGTAGACACTCCCAGCTCTGTAATCTTAGAGACTGAAAATTGGTTGTTAATATTAATTGGTCGTTAACAATTACTTTACACACATTATCCTGAAAACTCACCCAGTCTGAACAGGACTTTAGTCTAATTGTCATCAGAGTAAAGTCATGATTGTGTAAGCAAAGGCCAGTTGACACATTGATTTTTGCTCAGTCTTGCTTAGATTTATTTGGCCATGTAGCCACCATAACCACGCAAATTTGCTGTTTTTAATAGCAACACCCATGTGTCACGTGCTGCATGAATACATACTTCTGCTTTCAGCTATATATATAGTTATACATATACAGTATATATATATATATATATATATCTGACATTCTTCTGATATCAGCTGTGGGCTGGATCTCATTGTGTTATAAGCTTATGTGACTATAAAATGAATCCATGTAGACCTGGTTTATCGGGGGAAATACTCATACTTTGAACCATGTAAGGGCTTTAATCGAACCAACACCTTAATCTGATTATTCACTGTAACCAGAGTATTGTGTGCATGTATACAACATACCCATTGATAGCTATGCATTTTTTCTTAAGAGTTTTCAGTGCATTGTCAGCGGTTTGGTCGAGGATCAGGAAACACAGGGGAGACAGCGGTGTCAGCAGTCAGCTAAAACTGGAGATAAAAGTTTTACCTTTCCACAGGGCAGCAGGGTGGAGCGGTGAGCCGGAGTCTGGCCTGAGGGTTCAGCCTCCATGTTGGCTAGCATCCGCCCTGCTGAAGTGTCCATGAGCAAGACGCTGGATCCCTGCAGCTCTGAGGGAGATTATCACATTATTATTATTACACGAGCTACGTTATATAAAAGTGTCGGACCACCAGGCAGGTTCTCCGATTCCTACGCAGCAGATAAACCGTCAAACCGACACTGTAAAGATATCTATCATTAAATGTGATGTCGTCTGCTTCAGACCGGGCGTTTGTGAATGTGATGCGAGGCCGGCGGCAGGGAGGAGAGAGTCCAGGTTCAGGCTCCGCTATGGTTTTTTTTGCTCTCGTCGTTCTTTTTACTGAAAGAAAAAACTTTAAAACTTTTATTGCTTTCTGAATGAATCTTTCCATGAAAAAAAAAGATGCTACTGTACATAGATTGTGAATATGAATGAAACATTTTCAAGATCATATTTACGAATGTTGTGCTGTTCAGGCATGTGTGAGTGTGTGAGTGTGTGTGTGTGTGTGTGTGCGAGTGTGTCGGGGGAGTTGATTGTATTCTCTATGGAATGTTTAATGTAAAAAAAAAAAAAAAAAGCTTAACTCCCCCTTTACTCCCCACTGCAATTTGCTTTCACATGACACTCCAGCGTAACGCACCTGGTGACTGCCATCTACAGTTGTACAGTGCAGAGTTCAATGCCATCAGTATTCTACCACAACCGACTAAAGGTGACGGCGTTGTTTACCGAACTCAGGCTTATGTTTGCCATTCTGTGGAAAAAAAACAAAAAAAAAAACAATCCAAAGCTGTGACTGACTCAGAATCACACACTGTTACGGACCGGAGGGTCGAGCTCGCTCTCCTCAGAGCTTTTCAAAAGTCACTTCCGCCGCCTACTGAAGCAAAACATAAACCCTCAAGTGCATCGTCACAAAAGATGAAAAATACGAGCATGTCGACAAAAAGTGCTTCAAGAATTCAACTTCACCACGAGTGTTTGCATAATCTTATATGCCCTTGTATGATGTTTGTATCTCTGTATTATGTAAAAGACCTACAGAAGAAGAGATGCCCATGTGTCCCACTAAAAGCTGGGTGTCCTGAGCGGCAGACTGGAGTTTCAGCTTGACAAACATTTCTGTGAGGCAGAAATAATCTGATTGGTTGAGTTAAACCTCAGTGGGCGGAGCCAAAGAACCACAGGTTTTCAGATCGCAAGTTAGCTAACTGGCAAACTTGAAACTCTGGTCAAAACATAAATAAAAAACATGTTCATTCATGATGTTGAAGGTCAGCAGCTAGCTAGCTAGCTTACCTAGCTAGCTATAGGCTATTATGGCTAGTTTGAACTTGAAGCTCAGCTAGCTAACTAGCTAACCTAGATAACTTAGTATGATAGATTGTATTTTTTCAGTTAGCAGCAGAGCGCTAGGCTTCATAATATTAGCTTCCTCCTCTCTTACCTCTTGTCTTTTTCACTGAGCTTCAATCTAATGTTGCCAACTTGCTTCCAAGGAATTGGCAGTCAAAAAGTTTGCAAAAATTCACTAGATGATGTCATCTGTTCATTTGCATATGAATATAGCCTATTTGCTACAGCCCCCACCCTCAGTGGAGGGAGGGGCAGCGCTGTGATCAAACTTCTTTGGATTAGACGAGCAAGTAGCGCTACGTACATTGGCATCAGCTATACCGATTTATCGACAAATGCTTTGGGAATCGACACATTAAGTTTGTTCCCTACAGTCCGAAAAAGTAGCTAGATTCGATTCTATTCGATTTTCGACTGCATCTGAGTATTAATGCTAGCGAGCTAGTTAGCTAACATTAGCCAAAGTGTGCATTCCCTCAGGTTTTGCAATATAAATACCTTCATAGATTTGTTGCTAGTCGCTTTTGAGAAATAATCACGAGCGGAGTCTGAAAACTCACTAAATGTAGAGACAGAGTTGCCAAGTTGGCCACTGAGCTTCAGTCTAATGTTACTTAGCCAGAAAAACTGTGCTTATTTGGCTCCGCCCACTGAGGTTTAACTCAACCAATCAGATTATTCCTGCCTCAGAGAAACGTTTTAATAGCTGACTCCCCGGCCCGCTGCCCGGTGGGACCCGGCTCTCCCTGTGGGTGTCCTGTCCAGAGCCTGCGGACCTCGCCGGCTGTATTTACTCTCTGCATGTGACCACGACTAACTCCATCCTGTGCACCGGTGTCACGGCACCTCCATGTCTCAGAGCCGGCGCCGCCTGCCGCTCTTACTGTGCTGTGATGATGATGATGATGATGATGATGATGACTTTCTGTTAATGGGGCTTGTATATCCGATGCCTTCGACAATCATGTGCACATATCAGAGTTACCATGACGACAGAGGCCAGAGCGACTGATTGTGTTTCGTTTATCTTTCTCCTGGAATAAATCCCGAATGATCGTGACTCTTTCACTGTCTCTTCATTTGGAGTGTGTGTGTGTGTGTGAGTGTGTGTGTGTGTGTGTGTGTGTGTGTGTGTGTGTGTGCTAGTGTCATATTACAGATATTACATCTCCTAAACCGATGATACAGAAGCAAATTTTAGGGCAAATTTTTCTCACGTTATTTTTCATTTTTCACGTTATTTTTCTCACTGAAAACAACATCAACTAATCAAAGACAAGAAAATTATTTTTGAAATATTGGCTGACAGGAAATAACAGCTGTGATTCTTTTTATATGACATTTAATCTAGAAAGCTAGCTAACAGTTGGATGCCAGTAGAATTGGTTATTCTTTTTTTGGTAATTATTTTGTTAATTATTCATTTAATATCGGTTTGACACTCAACTGCACTGAGCCAGGTTGTTTGTTTTGTAAATGCATCATCCAGTTTACTGGGTCTGGTGACCTTTGACCTTTGAAAAAAAACAAAAGAAATCTAAGGCGTTTACATCATGCCCTAATTAATGGAAAGACTGAGCAGAGATCCAGCTGTTGACCGGGTTCTGCTTACTCTGATTATCACCTTACACTGATTAAGACAAACAGATGAAGGTGTTTCCCAGTGTTGAATTGTTAGTGTGCATGTAAACGTGTCAGCATGTCAACACACACACACACACACACACACACACACACACAGGCCTGAAAGCATGCGGATACAGAGCAGACAGCAGACACACTTTACCACTTTGACCGACGTTCAGCAGACGTTTGGCAGAGGTTCAGCAGACGTTTGGCAGACGCAGGACAGATGTTGCAGGAACTTCTGGCAGATGTAGCAGATGTTGGGATGCGTTATTAGCGTAAAACCATTAAAAACACATCGTCTGCACATGTTCCTTCCCCCCCCTAAAAAATACACTCTTCCCCCTAAAAGTCTTTTTCTAAACTCAGTGATTTACCTCAGGCGTCGACCGAAGCTGCTGCTGGTTCTGTGTTTAAACCAATGAGGATACACTTTGCACATTTAGCCATTATGAGACTATAAACCGTGATGTGGAGGGAAATAAAAAGGACGGGAAACTGTGACCTGCTGGCAGTGATCAGCTTGAGTCAAACAACCACCAATGCAAACAAAAAGAATCAGTTATCTTAACAATGATAATAATAATAACTTTATTTATATAGCACCTTTAAAAACAGAGTTTACAAAGTGTTTTGACAGACAAAATAAAAGCAGAATACTCAAATTATGAAATTAAAGGGAAATAAATCAATAATAATTAAATTCATAGGAGGACAGAGGTGGAAAACAGCAAACATTCAAGTTAATAGTGGTAAAATCGTAGGATGAAAACCAAAATAAATAAAAGAATAGAATAAAAGTAAGATCAAATTAAGATAGAGTTAAGGTAAAAGATGTAAAAAGACAATAGAAAGACGATAAAAAGATGATAAAAAGCCGAGAAAGAGACAATAAAAAGCTGATAAAAGATAAAAAGACGATAAAAAGTAAACCATCATTTCATGCTTTTCTTCTTTGAAAGACCCTGTCTTCATATAACTAACATCAGTTTGCTACTACTTAACTTGATGTTTGTTATGAATTCATGTCATTAAGATTCATGTTGTAGTATTTTTAATTCAAGAGTTTATTGGTCCTATATATCCAGGTTGGAAAAATAAATTATTAGTACCCAGTTGAAGTTCATCACTCAATATTTTTAAAATATATAGGATCCAATGTGTGAAAGTGTCATCATGTTGCAAACCAAGAACTTAACTTCAACTTCTATTGGTGAAGAATAGGAAATGCAACAACATGGACGGCGGCCTGTAGTTGACTTAAATATATAGAAGTCAAATTTTCACAGTGTAGTTTGGTAAACTAGCTAATCTGAGTAGAGATCCACCAGAAACATCTAGTGAAGAGTTTAATATCTCACCATACAAAATACTGGAATAATAAAAACTGCTTTGGCTTTTGTTTTTCTGGTTTGAGAACGAGGCGGGACTGTGAGGGAATCTGTGATGTTTTATTGGTTGGAGTTTTTATTTCTGCCTCCTGGTGCCGCATGATGTCACCATTAAATACACTCTGTTTTCCAGGAAGGGAAAGTCATGGGTTTTAGGTACAACAATCCATTACGACACGGTTATCATTTAATAATTTCACTAACGTCACTTAACCCCATCCATCCCTCTGGATGGCCTGCTACTGAGAGCCTGAATGATTGGATTTGTTATAAGCAGGGATGTAGTAGAGGGTGAATCCACTTAAACTCGGTTTAGCCACCTTTTGGTTTGCAAAATAGAGTTTACCCACATTTTTAGGCTGACATTAATCTTTATGACATAAATTCATGGTGTATAACACAGTAAGTAGCATCAAACTGATGTAAGCTATGTAAAGATAGGTCTTTTAAAGGTTATAAATATATGCTTTTCTGAAAATACTACTGGTTTTTGTTTACATTGGTGGTTTATGATGATCACTAACTGGAGGTCATGGCTTACCCTGCTTTTTATTCACCACTGCATCACTGGATATAGGGTGCTAAGGTTACAACCCAGCCAGGGGAGCATCAAAGGGTTAAATACCACCAAGGTTACAGGGCAGCGGAAAATGTGGATGTATGTAAGCTGACAGCAGAGAGTGGAGCTCAGTGTGGAGCTATGCTCCGATTGCGCCACACGATATTTGGTTAAATCACCAGTTCCACCAGCATCACAGACCACAGGTGATAACATGGCCTACATGAGGTTTGTAGGACAGAAGAAGATGTGGATGTCTGAAAATTGACGGCGAAGAGTGTGGCTCTGTGTGAGATCCAATATGACTTCATCAGTACGATACCCCATAGGAGAGAGGCCATCTCTAAGTCAGAGACGCCCTCTAGAGGCCATCTCACAAAGAGACATCTCACTAAGTGTTACCTGACTGACTGACTGACTGACTGACTGACCTGAATTAGCCTTGTGATGTCCTCGGCTGCATCGTGGGAAAAATACCAGAGAATAAAGTCATTTTTCATTTCATTGTGACTTTAACCCTGCTCAACTTCCTCTCTACTGTCTATCCATCTCTGTTCAGTTCTGCCGCACACACACACACACACACACACACACACACACACACACACACACACACACACAGACCAAAGCAGCTGAATGAAAGTTGTGGGAAATTGAAATTATGCATCCCTCTGACACACACCGGTACACACACACACACACACACACTCACACACACACAAACAACCCAAAGCAGCTGAATGAAAGTTCTATGAAATCAAAGTATTATGCATCCCATTGACACACACAGGCATGCATAATGCACTTGCACACACACACACACACACACACACACACTCTCACCTAAAGCATTAGCATTCAAATTCTATTAAATGAAAGTATTAAGCATCCTGTTGACACACACACACACACACACACAAACCAAAGCAGTAGGGAGGAAATTCTATGAAATCAAAGTATTATGCCTCCCTCTGCTCACACACACACACTCACACACACACACACACACACTCACACACACACACACACACACTGTCATTGTCAGCTTGTTGACATTGGCTGCAGAGCTGTGAGTGTTTTTTGAACTCTCTGCCTTCATCTTTGATTCATGGCCTCGAAACCCATCATCCCTCTCTCTCTCTGTCTCCCTCTCTCTCTCTCTCTCTCTCTCCCTCTCTCTCTCTCTCCCCCTCTCTCTCTCCCTCTCTCTCTCCCTCTCTCTCCCTCTCTGTCATGTTTTGGAGGTTTCATTCTGTGTCTTGTCGGTTCCTCCTGTGCCGAGCGGCGGCCGGACGCTGCTCTCCTCCCTCCAGGGTTTCTGTTTTCCAGGCTGAATTAGAGGAATATTTCAGCGGCGTCCTGCTGCTCGGACCGCTGCTGCCCACAGGAACACATTCCATTCACCTGATGGAGCACACACACACACACACACACACACACACACACACACACACTCACACACACACATGAACGCAAAATGTCCGCAAGTTGCAACTGTAAAACGTTTTGAGAGACAATAAAAAGAGGCATGCATGGAAAGACACTAACTCTCACACACACACACACACACACACACACACACACACACACACACAGTCTCCACTGACATAAAATTCTCTTTACAATCTCCATGAAGCTGTAAAGCTTAACTGAACCCTATGTGTGTGTGTGTGTGTGTGTGTGTGTGAGTGAGTGAGTGGGTACATTGTTTCAGCATGTTCTTTGTGTACATGTGCATGTGTGTGTATGTGTGCATTTGCATGTATGTCTCACAGGATGTGTGTGTGTGTGTGTGTGTGTGTGCACGTGGGTGACATTATGTGCATGTGCTTGTCTGTCCTGATCTAAAATATAAAAAATATAAACAATCTAACATGTAAACAATCTAAAATATAAACAATCTAAAATATAAACAATCTAAAATATAAACAATCTAAAATGTAAATGTTCCAGTCTGTCAGCTGATGATTTTTCCCGTGATTTGATTCTCCTTCAAAACATCGTCACATTCACGCTGATGTTTATCCAAATCAAAGTTTATATGCAGAAATACATTCAGAAAGAGAAATAATCAATAATGCAAGGTGACATGATTGTACTGAACATGAGGATTTCTACCTGTGTGATCAGATATTACAGTTTAACCAGTCAGTCAGTCAGTCAGTCAGTCAGTCAGTCAGTCAGTCAGTCAGTCAGTCAGTCAGTGTGTGTATAAACTAGACCGAGTGTTTGTGTGTTTTCACCAGCTGCTCTCTGAGGTTTCTGTCAGGAAAACATTTCATCAGTGAATCAAAGCTGGATCAGATTATTTCTGCTGTAATGTTACGATCAAAAACCACATGATCAGTTTCATCTGAGCCTCAGGATCCTTACAGACAGATCTACAGGTTTGCAGCAACATAAATGCGTTTCAGATTAAAGGTCCAGAGTTTTATTTTGTGTCTTTCTGTCCATTCAAAGCTGTGTGTGTGGTGTCATGAACCAAAAACACTCTCAATCCATTTCTCCACGTTCATTTTCCAGCATCTCTCTGAGCCTTACCAAGAACAGGCCGTTTCTGTCGCCGTGTCTTTAAGGCTCATTAATATTAACGACCCCTCCGTTCCGATCGGCTAACCGTTTCCAGAGTGAAACGTGAGACGCCGCGGCCCGGCGGCTACAGGTAGGGAAAACTCTCCGGTAATAAACAATGACAACCGCTCAACCGCTTTGAAAAAAACACTTTGTTAGTCTATTATTTCTTACAAAAATGATAATGAGCGAACCTTTGTGACATCACAAAGTTACGGAAGTCCAAACGGCTCGTTTAGAGGCTCGCTGCACTAATATGGATTGTGTGGATTTAGTTTTGATACTTTCACCATGTTTAGATAGACCATCCAACTCCTTTATCACCACAGAGGAGAGGGGAGTCCTGCTTTACATCATATGGAAAAATTTTTAAAAATCAACCAGAAACCAACTGCAACACATATTACTCAGTTTTGTAAATAGAGTTGTTTGTATTAGTGTG
>NW_027281251.1:0-41409 GCF_046629955.1 Centroberyx affinis | reverse complement strand
GTTATTCAAATCCAGTGCAGAGTATAATTTAAGAAACTTTCCTGCAGAGCGAACTCCGGCCACACTGATCTGTCAGAAAACGGACAGAAATACTAACGGATAGATTTCTGTCCGTTGGGTTGTTTTGGAACGTCAACGCTATTTAAAAAAAAAACGCCTCTGATTTGCGGACTACTACGCCTACCAAACATGAAGCGAAGTGCTGCAGTTATGCAGTTACATCACTTTGACTAGTATTTAAAATATATTTCTTATAATCAGATGATCTGCTTAATGAGGTTGCTTAAGCATAGGCTATAGGGAGGAAAAGTAAGGAAAGACCGGGTGAGTAGGTGAGGATGGGCTGTGGGCTCAAATGTGCAAAAAATAGAAATAGTAATTAATATCTAAAAAGTATAAAATAAAGTATATATAAAAATTTTACTACCAGAGCAGCTCACATGGGAGCCTTGTCTGTTTCATTACGGACATATGGAAGAACATCTTTTCTTGTTCATCTAGAAACACCGCGTGAATTTAAACCCACACAATGAGCACAGGAAATGAACTCAAACACGTCATGCTACAACTTTTTTGCTGCTTGATACAAAAGGAAAACTCGCACGGTTCTCGTTTTCCATGACTAACTGTGAAGTTCCTCAAAGACCCTGTGTGTGAGGCCTGGATGTGGTTCATGCACAACCAACTGACGGTCTTCAACGACACCAGAAAGGTGATGGAGAAGCAGAAGGGCACTGCTGCTTCATCCTGCTTCCTACCTCAACAGTCTCCAGGAGAAGATGGTGGAGAGAAGGGCCGTCCTCTTCATGGGATTGAAGGTGAGCTTAGTTAAATTAAAATTTATACTGGTTTATATAGGCAAAGGGCTGACAATTGGGAAATCAATTAGCCTATGTTTTTATTATTATTATTATTATTATTTTATAGGCTATCAATAAAATGTTGATTCATTTATTTGTTATTTTGCTATTATTATAGGTGAAGAATCTCCTGACTGCCCTCGATGATCCACGGAAAACGGAGGTGTTTCGCAATGGTGTCTGTGCCTTCTACGACTGTTGCATCTCATACCTACAGGAATGGGGAGCAACATTCACTGAGCTAAAGGTCCTTTACTGGACCCTGCTGAACAGTGTTCCTCAGTGGGATGAGGTTGAATACTAGTAAAAAAAATGGCAGCACGGAACACCGGCACTCACAGAAAATGTATCTTCTAATTTATTGTGGGCAGAAAACGAACGCGTTTCAGCTAGAAGCCATCATCAGCGTAATCAAAACAGCTGAAGAAGGACATTTTTATATATACAGGTGAGGTTCAAACACCAACCAGAAAAGAGAAAACATAATTACATGATAGGATCCATCTGTGAATGAACCGCCCAGATACAGCCTCTCCTAATGAAGGAGGTGGGGCCACAATAATCAGAAAAAACAATGGCTGGTGTCACAAGCTGAAGAGTAATAAATGAATGAAACTGGATGCCCAAGATTGGAAACATATAGCAAGACACTATAAAAAGAGCTATACAAACCAGATTAATAAGTGAAGATACACACACATAAAAAATTTAATTTAATTTAAAAATTTAAAAAGAGCTATATGCCCCCGTTACATATTAGAACCCTATCAGGAATATATAGAAAAAATATAGTAATATATAATAAAGATAAATAACATGTAAAAGGAAACTAATTAGAAGTTGTATGACCCTGTCAACTAGAATGAAACCTCTCAAGAGAGCACAATCAAATATCATAGATAGCCAACAATGTCAAGGGTAAATGACAAGAAAAATCTAAAATAGGAAACCTAATATAGAGGGGACCCCGATAGATTAAATGAAGCAACCCAGCAGTAGTTCTTCATTCAAACCCTTTGGGCTCTCCATTTGTAATGTGTGAATCCAATATATACCAATCCAATACTTCCCTCTGTAACAAAAATCTGTCCCTATCACCACCCCTTTTGAAGGGATGTACCATTTCTATACCTTGAAATTTCAGGGAACAAATATGGCCAGCTGAATTAAAATGTCTGGCCAGTGGGGATTTTTCATCTTTATTCCTTGTGTTACTTTTATGTTCTGAGGTCCTAGTTTTAAGCTCCCGTTTAGTTGTACCTATGCTAACCCACAAGGACATTTCAAGAGGTTGAACACTCCCTACAGTACGTAACCTCAAAGCTGCGACAGAGCAACATTGACGAAGCCCAGCTGTTCGACGAAACGACTTCAGTGAAGATGTACACCGCTGAGAAGGTCGCAAAGTGGAACACGGACGGTAAACCAGCAGACGAGATGTTTGCTATCCGTTTCCAGACGAGGGGAGTTTTGTTAAACAACATTGGTCTGATCTGTCAGTTCGCCATGTGTTTACCTGGCACGAATGCCCCTGTGGAGCGGATCTTTTGAATAACACCTGGACGGACGAGAGGAACCGTATGGGACCGACGACTCTGAAAGCACTACTCATTACACCGGGGCAAACTTTGATGATAGCTCCACAGAAAGCTCCTGGGAAACAGAAATCTCCTACAGAAGATCCACTCGTCAAACAAGTATTCTTCTTAAAGGTGTCTTTAAAGACTCTTTTCTTGGTTTGTTATTAACAAGGTGCAATAGTGGTTTCATGTTTTGACGTTTTAATCTTTGTAAACTCGCCATTTAAAAGTTTTGATTCTGTTAAACTTATGGAGTGTTGAGAGCACCATAAAACTGACCACGACCAGCTGTTAGTTATTTTTATGTTATAAAAATTATAAAAAAATTAAAACGTTATTTTAGTTATTTAGAGGCTATTCGAAGATATTTGTACGTTGTTTTAAAAAAAATAAAATAAAATAAATAGCTGGCAGAGAATGTGTCACAGTCGGCCATTTAGCCAACAGCCTGTGCTTGTGCACTGACAAATACCTTGTGTTTTGTTTTGAAAGGTATCTGACAATCAATATGTTACATTACACCCGTGCAATCCTTGTGTTTTGTGTTTACTAGTGTCGTTATACAGTTTTCAAATAAACTATGTTTTGGTGGATTTTTGGAGACAAAACATAATTTTTCGTTTGCCCATGGTGATGAAAGGTGCAGTCACTAGGTGTGCTAAGAGCTGAAATGATTGTCCCCCATCCTGATGAAAACGCCTATGGTGCGTGCCTAATAATAACTTTATTTGTATAGCACTTTTCTAAAAACAATGTTTACAAAGTGCTTTACATACAATAAAATCCAAAAGCAGCAATAAAAGAAAATAGGCATAAAAGGTAGTATATCAGGTAAACAGGTACAACTGAAAAACACGTAAGTGCATATATGTGCGCGTACATGAACGTGCGGTACACTTAAGGATCCCGGTTTGGGGGTTTGAAAATATGGTCACCCTATTTTTACTAAGAGTCCAGACCAACTCTGCAGTGGAGAGCTGGAACTTTATTTCGGTACAGTAGCGAACATAATGTACGGCCTCTCTGTGACGTTCTCAGCTCTTGTCCCGCTAACTATGGTAATTTAGCATCCTGCAACTCACTCTGGCTGCGGCTAAAAACACACTCACTTCCTGCTACGTCACCCGCGCAGGTTACCCACAAGACCACCTTCTTAAAGGGGCAAGGCTTGATAGAGCTATTCAAGTAATTTGTTGAAAATTCCTGTATTTTTTCATATCGCAATATATATCGCAGGAAAAAAAAATATTGCAATGTCAGCTTTTTTCAATATCGTGCAGCCCTAGTGTGATGTATGATATGATCGCGACCACGTAAAGTGCATGAAATCCGCATTGGAAATGTGTGTGTTTGCAGGGTTCGTACAAGGTGCTTGAGGTGCTTGAAGTACTTGAATTTGGCACTCATAAATTTAAGTACTGGAATACCTTGAAAATCAGACATTTTTTAACTTGGTCCTTGAATAAAATTGAGAGGAGAACAGAATGATAAATTATTTAATTAAACGTATTAGAAAAGCGAACTATAATTAACTCATGATCTTGAGATAACGGCTTTAAAAAAAAAAAAGATCGCAAGCCCTGCCGTTCTCGACTTCCGTACTGATTCGAGGCACTCTACCGATTTTTTTTTTCTTTTTTCCTCGCGCCACACATAACTCAAAGTCAGCCAGGCAGTCACAATCAGAGCATCGATCTGTATAATTGAGTGCAGCCAGACCCCAAAAATGTACACCGTGCACGAAATGTGTGAAAGACTTCGACATTGCAAGCATGGCTAACGGTGAGCTAGCGGAGTGAGTGAGTGGGCGAGCAAGAGTGAGGGAGCGGCGGTGTGGCTGCCGTCAGGTCGGACAGAGATGTGCTGATCGGCGCAGAGTTTTGGGGGGGGGGGGGGGGGGAGCAGTATAAACTGAATGTAGCTGTACGTGTCTCAGAGCTTTTCAACCAGCTATGGCTTAAAGTGGATACAGACAACTTTTCAGCTTTCCCCCCGTTGTCCCCCTCTAGTGTTTCCAAGTGGTATTGTTGTTTGCGCAGCTGTTGCAAAGACAACCGGATCTCTTTCTGTTAGAGTCTAGCTCCGTGCAATAGAACAAACCATCTGTCTGCTTATCAACTCCTTGATCATAACACAATATAGTAACTTTCACCACTGCTCATTTTAGAAAGGCCACTGCAAGAAAACGTGTTCTTTGTTTAGATTATCAAATGAACAATGGATCATTTGTTTGTTTCTGGCTGCTAGCGTTAGCGTTAGCAACTAACTAACGTTGCTAACGCTAGCTACGATAGCTAACGCTAGCAGCCAGAAACAAACATAGTTAGATGTTTGTTTCTTTTGTCCCAGAAACAAACATAGATGTTTGTTTCTGGCTGGTCCTGGCTTCCTTGTAGCTCCTGGTTCGTTAGCAACATGGCTAACGCTACCACCAGCAGCCTGCTACTATCCAAACTACTACTGTCTAATCCCAATTTGAACTTTTTTTTTTTAAATTTTTTTTTTTTTTACTGGGGATAGCTACCAGACCTCTGTTGGTTGCGCAATGGATGACGCACTTCCTTTGTGTCGTAAATGGAGCCTTCATTCTCCCGGGAGATCGTACCCGGTGGCAGACAGAATTGCATAGTGAAAGCGAGGCTTATAGGGAACCAATCTAAACACCGATGGTGTCATTATTCTATAGCCATTACACTGTGCAATCAACATTTACTTCATAATGATAAGTTAAAGCAAAAAAGTTGTCTATAGGGTCTTTAAACTTTGATATTATTTATTTTAATTTATATTGTTGTTGAAATGTGCCCAGCATTCCAAGGCTGTACGAATCAGTAGCCAATCAGGACTTTTTTCAAGTTTTTTGTAGAGTGCAAAAACTTTTGATATTATTTATTTTAATTGAATTGAATTTCTTTTGTTGTTGCTGAAAACACAGCATTCCAAGACTGCACATTGTCAGATTCTTTGTAAGACTCTGCTATAGTTGTTGATTTTTTTTAAATGTGTGTTGAATAAATGACTTATAACAACACATTACGTAGTTTGGTTTTGTTGTGACCAGTTGAGGGGTGTGTGCGTGGGCTGGCATGTCTAGTGTTACGGCTCATTACGTATGCATGAAACCCTAATTTTGGTTCCCAGATCTATCCAATATAAGTGACCGTCGTAACATTAACGTTAAACTCAGCACAAATTCCTGAACACTTTAATATCAAACATGGCTATCTAAGCCCCATGTAAAGATAAAGAAATTGAATAATGCAAATAACTATTATATAAAACATCACAGTTACACATAAAATTAGACATATACATTAGAGTCCACCACAATGTGATATCCAAGGTTTCATGAGTCTGTATCAAAGATTTCTCCTGATTTTGGACACATTCCAATGTGTCTCATCTCAGACTCTCTCTTTGGGGATTAACACAGACAGGGCTGAGTGTTGGAGTTCTATGGTTATTTACCAGGTCTGGTCCTTGATACCAGCTCTTGGTGGAAATTAGGTAATTTTCATTGAGATCAGTGCCCTTTACTTTCAATCTCACAGTCTTCCCCCACCATACTGATCTGTTATCAGGTAGGAGGCTCATACAAAATACTACACTGATCATTATATAGTACTAGTACGTGTACCAGTATGTGCCAATACCAGTACTTGTATAGTCTGCCACACACACAATATACATCGGTACACATCCATCCGCACACTCTCACACACACACACACACACAGCTAAACGGCTACTCTTTATTACCGACGATCTACGGTCAGTCAAGTTCAGAAACAGGCACACACACACGGACGCGTACCTACACACACCACATATGCTAGAGATTTGTTATTATGGGCTGTCACGCCCACAGTTTGCACTCTCAGCAATCACGCGCATTTTCTCCAGAAAATGCACCTTTCTAGTTGTGTGATTGCTGAGTCAGTAATCACAGGTATAATATTCTCGCACCTATCTACTCCTTCATACTTTAAAGTGGATACAGACAACTTTTCAGCTTTCCCCCCTTTGTCCCCCCCTAGTGTTTCCAAGTGGTATTGTTGTTTGCGCCGCTGTCACAAAGACAACCAGATTGCTTTCTGTTAGAGCCTAGCTCTGTGCAATCCCAGCAAACAAGCCTGCACTGGCTCCGCACTGATTTTGCAGTTCATTTGACTGCCCCTACTCCTCAAAGAACCCCCAAATTTGACGTTTTACTATAATTAATCTATATCAATAAATATTGCTTCACGCTAAATACACCATTTCACACTGACTACTATAACTGAAGTACCTTTGGGAAAAATAATTATATTCTATACGTCTAAAATGGATGCAGTCACTGCATAACTCTAACTTCTGTATTGTCAATAATGTGCAATAGTCAAAGGATTCAAATCAGTGGATTTATTATCATGTAAAGCAAATGCAAAACACATGAATACAATAAAGACTAATTAATAATATATGAACTTATGAATGTTAAAAACAAACAAACAATGAATCAATCAATTAAATACATATTTATGTAAATATGTATGTATGCATGCACGAATATATGTAAATGTGTATGTATGTATATAAATATGTATAACACACAATAAGCTCATAAAATATTTTACATTAGATTTTAAACTCCAGCAGTATTACAGCACAGGTTAATGCAGCTATAATTTAACACTCTGAAAGGGACCATTCTTTAGAATGAGGACTTTTACTTTTGATGCTGATGTACATTTTGCTGCTAATACATCTATACTTTTACTGAACTAAAGTACATTTACTCAAGTGCAATTTTGAGGGAGTGACACTTTACTTGAGTATTTCCATCTTGTGAGACTTTTTTGTTTTCCTCCAATACATTTCAGAAGGAAATCTTATACTTTTTCCTCCACTACATTTATCTGATGGCTGGAGTTACTAGTTACTTTGCAGAATAAGGTTTTACATGGAAAATACACAAGTCAATATTTTAAGTAACTAGCATTTTATTCAGTTCAACAGTATGACAATTAAATCACAAAAAATATATCATTGGGTATATAAAACTTAAACACAACATTCTTTTGTTTTCTTTTTAAATTTCATTTGTACCGATGCAGGTGATTCTCCCCTCCTCGTAAGCTGTGGTCACACAGCAGGGGATGGTGGTCAGCCCATCCGGGAAGCTGGCTTCCCACACCTCCTTGGGGATGACGACGAGGGTGTCGTCCTGCAAGAGCAGCTCCTGGTCCCCATTGTCGAGGGTCCTGGTGCCCCACACCACGTCCTCCCTACGATCATCCGTGTCAATCTGTTGAAACCGCACAATTCAGAAGACAGACATACGGCAATGAGCTGTGGAAGGCAACTGGTTTTAATGTACTAAGCAACTTTCAAGCTGCAAGTTTATTTTATGTTTACTTTATGCACCAGCCCATCAAGTTGTCTTGGTCCAATCAAGTTTCTTGTATTTGAACATGTACTTGGCAAATAAATATCAAGGTGTTTAGATCCCTATTTTGCAAATTATTGGAATGGGCCAAAACGAGTTCTGAACAATGGCTTCATGCATTTTTTTCCTCAGATAATTTGTTATCAACAAGAAAAACACACAAAATAGTCAATACTGTCTAACTATATATACAATTTAGACCATGGCCATGGAAAATACTTACTCTGATTGGCTGGCAGGTGTCTTTTTTGGTGTTTTTATAATATTTTCAATTATAAAAGTGCAAAACAAACCCCCCCTTTATTATTCTTTGACAAGTGGCCATGGTATAACTGCGATAATGCATAACGAGGCGTCCTGATATAGGAAAATAATGGACAAGGCGGAGATGAGGAAGTCCACAGTGCAAAGTGCAGTGGAGTTCCCTCTGCCAAGTCTATTATTCTGCTATATCAGGACTTGGCGGAGGGAACTCCACTCTGCTTTGTGTTGTGGACTTCTTCACCTCTGTGTCGTATATAATTCCCCCTTCAGGTGGGTTATACGGATTGGCGTCCCAACTTGGATGGGGACCAGATTTGCCTCCCACCACAGAGCAACCTTCACCTGTGCTCCCTCCTGACAAAAGACAAAAGTGCTTGTTAAGTTGTATTCATTAACTGTGCATTTAACTAATTCATGTTAAGAATTCATGAACTTTCACTAAACCAAAATGAAACAGTTAAATATATAAATTCTTCAAAGCTTTGACATGTTCAAAAAAATCTAACAGAAATGAACAATGTCATTCATTGAGTTCAAAGTGGGACACAAAAAAGGATTTTGAACAGTTCTCTACCTCGCTGATGTGCAGGTTGCAAACAGGGCATATGCCCCCTGCCCCTTCATGTTTCCTCACCAGTTCCATCTAAATGTGATAGAAGTTGACAAAATAAACCACTGCATGAGAAATCTGTTAAAAATGTACAGTAGAAAGGAAGTAAAATATTGAATATAGACACTTTAAACCTGCTGTTTTAGATTATTGTGTCTCTCCATTAACTATGTGCAAATGTGGATGTGGATATTGTAGATAGTAGCAGATTTATGAGGTTAAGTGGGTTGTTGAGTGTGAAGGACTATTATAAAGAAAATAAGTAGTGAGTATTGGGATGGAAGGGGAGAAAGACGATGAAGGATGTCCACACACTGAATATAATCTCCCAAAAAGTTTATTGCAGCGCAGTTGAAACGTCGCAATACATTCTTTGGGAGTTTATATTCAGTGTGCAGTCATTTGTCCTAGTGTCTCTGTAAGTTGCTGAGTTTGTCCCGCACCTTTACTCAAGTCTAATGCACACACCAAAAATGGCAGTAGTGCCTTATAGAAAATGTGCGGCGAAGCTGTTTTCAAAGATGAAAGTTTTAGTAAATGAACATAATCGTCAAAAATTTACAACAAAGGTGCCCAAAGTGCACAAAACAAGGTGAGGTGACAAAGAGAAGCAAACGTTTCAGTCTATATCATCAGTACTGAGCACTGTACAATCAGGAAGAGGCTATTAGAAAATCAAGAGACTAATAGGCTAATAGGAATCATGGTACAGTAACAATTGCTATTTGTGTAGCACTTTTCATAGAGTTGGAGCTCAAAGTAGTTTACAGTCATAAAAACAAGTATTAAAACAGAGTATAGTGACTATTATCACATTTATGTTCTTTTCATGGCCTATGTGTAACTCTTATATCGTATAGTCTCTTTGGTTAGCATGACCACCAATGGTCTATCAGAGTCAGCTGATCCCTATCAGCCTATTAGAGTGGGATGTTGCAACCTCATGTGGAACGTGCATGATTCAATGTGTAGTGGCCGACCGGTGCAAACGCAGTACAACGGCCCCAACCGTTTATTTTATTGCTAATTTGCGTACCGGTAATTTTATTTGCTTTGGGCCTTTGTAGTGCATTTGCACCCCCTCGACCTTGGCTACATACAGAAGATACGTGGGTACATACAGAGGAAACGTATCTTTTAATCGTGAGGAGCTCTGTGTGGTGCTGGGGGTCAATGTCCTTAATGTTGACATGCAGAGATGGGGGGTCCCGGGGTCCAGACGCCGGCATTTTTCTTCTAGCTCCTCCGAAACTTTCATAGGAGCGGTATAGTAGAAAGCGGTGTCCTTCCATATTTGGATATTTGGAAGGCCACCTGCCTTCCCCAGCCGGTAGTTGCGGACAACGTATGTGCTCCCAACTTTTACCGCTTTGGCTATCCCCTCAAAGAGAGTAATTTTGATAGCCAAGTGGCTGTCAGTAATTGCCAATACGGTATTGGTGTGGAGGATAGACGCTGTCGCGTCGTTAAACTGCCATTCCAGCGCTTTGGGGACCTCCTTGGCAGCGATGACGGCCACGGTGATGGGTGGCAGTCTCTTGAAAGGCTCTGTTGTCGTACCCAACACCTTTTGCAGTGCCATTCTGAAACAGGTAAGGGACTTGTTATAATCATAATGACGATAAAAACGTGCGTGGTTACTTAAGATTGTTAACATGTAGCCTAAATGGCACTCGCTCACGTGATCACATTGTCGCTTTGAATAGGCCACAGTGAAATGCTTTACAATTGTGGATGGATTATTTCCATTTCCAGGAACTCAGAGTTAATGTGCGATATAAGCCATGCGCTCAACAATTTATTAAAAACAAATCTAGTGAGGAATCATTAAGACTACATGATAAATTACAGGGGGCGTTGTGAAGATATGACACCGCCTCTAATCCGTTTCCTGCAGCAACGGTGGAATCGAAGAGCAAGACGGGGTTGGGAGCCGCTGGAAAAACGTGAGGATAAGGTAAGAAATAATCTTACTCTTTTTCCAATTGATTATCGATTACTGTTTCTTCAATTTATTGGTAGCAAGATGCACGTTTATTTGCATGGATTAGCACGAGATAGTGATTGAGTAAGAATAACTTTTCAGATTGTCCGCTTGGTTAACATTAATGTTAGCCTTGGTCGTTGGTCAATGCATGTTTTAGCTGCAGGCTACAACAGGATATTCACCAGTTGACTGTAATACAGGAGACTAAATGGGTTAATGCTTTATTCATAGGGAAAAGATGAAGCGCAACGATCTCTTCAGACACAGGCGTAACTGAATTTGAATTTGGTTGTTAATGTTAGTTAGCTAACTGTCAGTATTTGCTGTCAGTATTTGTTGAGTAACGTTAACTTGAACAGAACATCCAAAATAAGCTGCTTTCGGTAATATTAGTTTTCACTTTATGGATCCCCACAGTAGAAATTACATTGTCATTCTGGCCAAGTATAAGTGACAGAATAGAAAAAAAGTAATGAAAACAACTGCAATTGACAGTAATTCTACAATTTATTACATAAACTACTTAAATCGTTCTCCTTAAAACAAAATCTGTGTTTAGATGTGTGTAGATAGTGCCACCTAGCGTTAGCTAGTCAACGTAACATCGCTAACACTCGTCAACGGCTTTGAGTAGGCTTGATAGGTAAGCTGTCATTCTTAAACATGACTATAGTAGTGAATACTGCTTTTTCTCTGTTTACATTATTTTACAACGTTTTACTAGAAACAAGCATTGAGATGTGTTGTTAAAAGCCTGTTACTCACCTTTATCGTTGGGGGTCTGTTGTGTGGAAAAAAAATAACTGTCAGTCGCGTTCTTATATTCCTGTTTGTGTCTCGCGCTGGTGTAAATATGGTCTAGGCAGTGATGTATGAGAAACCATAACATCAGTAGGCCCTAACCAACAGGTAGTGTTAATTCAGTAACTTGACCCATACAAAGTAAGCCTAATGGTTGTGCTGTTGTTGTTGTTACTGTTGCCAGTAACTGTGCAGTTAAGCTATGCTACATCATCTTCCAGTGTAGAGTAAGCATTTTAGATTTACTCATATAATGATACTAAGTAGTGACATTTTAATTTCTGAGGAGATGCTGTTGTAGTCTAAATAAACCACGGTGTGTGTGTGTGTAGTGTTTCTACCTGGCAGTGGATGGGTGCTGCCCTCGCTCCTAGTACAGTCATCAGTCCTGCCAAAGTCCCATCTCTGATGCTATCCCACCTGGAAGTTATAACCTCCTCCTCTCCGTGTCTCCTCTCCTCCCCTCTCCACCTCTCTTTATCTCCTCTCCTCTCATCTCCTCCTGTCCTCTAGGGGTGGGACAAAATATCGATACCGGAATATACCGCCATACTTCCTCTTGCGATACGTTATCGATACACTGGCGCCAAATATCAATATTTTTATTAAAACATGCGGGCGCTCTAAACGGATTCCCCCGCATTAAGCCTGTTACCATTTTGACTGACCAGAGTCACTACTTAATGACTCCTCGCGGTGGCGCTTATCAAATGAATGAGGGTAAAGTGAACGGAAGTTAACTAACTTGCGGTGAAGAAGACGAATACCTCACAGAGGGGAAAATGGCGGAAAGCGGGGGAAAGCAAATCAGAGAGGCACCACAGTTCCTGCTTTTTGCCTTTTTAGGGGTATTTTTTCTTCTTCAGTTACACAGATATCGTGATGTATCGTAGATGAATTGTCTTGCGATATATCGAGTATCGCAGAATCGCTGTATCGTGATACCATCGTTATCGTGGGCAACATATCGTGATAGTATCGTATCGTGAGTTACTCTGTGATTCCCACCCCTACGTAACACTAGACATGCCAGCCCACGCACACACCCCTCAACTGATCCCAACAAAACCATGTACTTTGCTATAAGATGTCTTTCCGATATGTTCAGATCACTTAATTCAGGTGGAATTTGTGCCAGCTCCCAAGTTATCAGCCACAGCAAGGGACGGCATGCTTCCATTCTTAAGATGATCGTGGCAAGTGTAACAGATCCACTCTTTCTTTCTCTCATTTGGTACTCTGCACTGTTGTAACTGCTGGCATTCATCATCACAAACATGAACAAACTTTCCCGTCAGGCAAGTTTCAACAACTGGCAACAACAATCTGGCTTTTTGACGTAATTTGACCTGATGCAGGGTCGTACTTGATTTGGAAACAATGCTCTATGACAGACCGTGCATATGTAAGTCGGGCTATTTTGAATCTGTGACTGGAAAACCGATACAGCCTTTTTGATCAAACAGTTATCTCTCTGAAATGTTTGTTCACTCTGAGGTGCTTGTTTATCTTGCCGATTTATCCGTCTGTACTTGCGATGGACAGCGCAAGACCTTTTTTACGTTCTTTATACAATTTATCTTCAGCATCTTTTATTTTTTGAGCTTCCCTAGCTGTGGCATTTCTGAGAAAGGACGTTCCACTGTACCTTCACTGGAGTTCACGTGCATCGTCGTCTCATTTGCAGCAGGAGAGCATGTGAGCACGATGGAATGGACATCTCAGTTTCAGGCTGGGTAACATTGGACATGTGAACCTCCTGCTCCCTCATAGGTGACACAACACTCTCTGCATTAGCATGTGTACGTTGCAAACTTTCATCCAGAATGGGCTGATCCACATGAAATAGTACAGGCATCAGCTCATATTGACAACTTGGATATGTGTAGCACCCTGTAACATTGATGAAGCCTCCTTATCAGATCACTTAGATGTGTGAAAGTAAGCATCACAGCTGTGCCAGTGCCGTGCGGGGGACAAGGTAATCCATCAGGCCGTCTCGAGTGGGGGTCAAAAAAGCCATACCTTCCGGCCCGGGTTCGGAATACAGCGATGCACAATCCAGCCATTATCAGCAGTGCGTTGTTCACTTCCCATGACAAACACTGAAGTCTTTCTGCAAGGTTCAGGTAGTCGTCTGCGCCAACAGGTACAGGAGCTGTAAATTCACCATACTTGGACAAACACTTCTCCACATTGTACTCTTGTCTGTGTGCGGTTGCTGTCTCTGTTGATACATGTGGTTTCTAACAAATCTGTACATCACATCACCTTTATCTAAAACAAGATCAAGGTCTGCACATGTGAGCTGTGGATTCTATGGAGAAAAGCCAGAAAAAGTCAGGGAGTTACAGGTACACTGTTTGTTTCTGGAAAACTGACCGTATTTCTCAGAATCCTGACTGTGGGATGCCAGCACACAAGTAACATCAGCATCAGTTGGCTGTGGCAAATTTACCTCTGCTCTGCTGCTCTGAGGACCAAGAATCTCTGCCCGTTCAGTTGGTATTGCACACTGAGACGCATCCAACTTCTGCCAGCGCACTTTAGCAGCTTGAGATTTCTTACCTTTCTTTGGCATGGTCACAAGGAAGTCAACTGGGGTTGCTCAGCGAGGTCTGTAAAGTGATATTCAAAACACACAAGCAAGATCAAGTGTAATTCAAGCTATTAAAAATTAATAATTAAAAGTTTGTATAGATTGTTCAAAGGGGGTAGGAGGGGGAGGGGAAGGGTTTTCAGTAAGGGTTTTGCATCAAGGCTTTTGTTTGAATCAGGTATCTGCCCAGAGCGAAGCTCAGTGAGTGAGAGCGTTAAAACTAGGTAGAGAGAAAGAAGTCAGAGACAACAGATAGAGGAAAATAGGATAGCAGGGTTGGGGGGGTTGGACTGAGAGAGAGAGAGACAGGTTCCAACGGAGCCACGTTCTCTGCAGCAGGTTTACCTAAAGAGAGGGAAAAAGATAATTAATTTCGCAACAGTCCTTCCTTGTGTTAATCGCAAGATTTATTATTTTAGCGTGTCCCACCATGTGAAAATATGAACTCTTAGGAAAACAGAAATAACAAATAACAAATAACAAAAAAAATGCTTAGATGTTTGAGTGTTTGACAGGTTGTCCATAGAATATAAGCTGAACATGCTAAACATTAAGGGATGCAGATTTTTAGAATAAGTAACAATAACCATATGACAACTTGCAAAAAATCTATTTCATTTAATATTTCAGTCCATCTGTACACTTTTGGCACAGTGGAATGGTGTCGTATGTTAAATATGCTCAAAGTATCCTAATTATTAGGCTTAAACTAGATTGTAGGTAAGTTAATATAGGACTAATGCTCGCTTTACAGTTGGCCTAACTATATTCAAATGTGCTATTGTGATGATTGTTATGTTAAGGTGTTACACTGACACCTAGTGGCCATTTAAGATTGTGTAGCACTAGCGGGCTAGCGCTTACCATCTACGGTTTATTTTTCATCCACAGCTTATGTAGTTAGCTACCACCGGACCGGCTGGTTAGCTGGTAAGCAAACGGCCAGCTCTATAGCTTACCAGCCGGCGGTTAGCTTCCTAGCTAACCAGCTGGTCCGGTGGTAGCTAACTACCACCGCGGTAAGCGCGAGTGGGCTAGCGGTAAGCTATAGAGCCAGTGTGACAGTTTAACTGGTGTTTGAATTTTTTTAACTGGTCTTTGAATTAGCTGGTGAGATCCACGTGCGTGAGACAGATTTGTCGTGGGCGTGGCTTGTTAGGACCCATTGTTGACCAACCAGGAAATAATCACATTACTCATTGTGGAGCATGCCCATTTCCCCACTGCTGGACACTGTTTGCGGACCAGTGCTCTGCACATAAGGAACACAGAATCACTGTTTGCCAAACTCCTCACCAATCCATGTTAGAGCCTTTTCAATTCAAGAGCAGTTCATCAGGCATGTCTGTCAGGGTTTTGACTTTTGCCCTGTCTAGATTTTGTATTTCTTCGTATGTTTTCCCTGTCTAGTTCTCTTAGTTCTACGTGTACCTTGTTTTCTGTCTGCCCCAGCTGTGTCTCATTTGTAATCACCCCATGTGTACATTAGTCTTGTTTCCCCAGTCAGTCTTTGTCGGTTCATTGTTCTGTTACTGGTGTCAGTTTGTGTAGAGCGCTTGTTTTTTGGTTTCCTGTGTCACCTGCTATCTGTGTATTAAACACCCAGTCTTGGGGTTTTTGATTACCACCTGCCTCGCTGTCCTGCGTTTGGGTCCTCACCACTCCTACCCGTGACAACGTCAAAAGGACAAGTTCATCTTAACCTAGTTATGTTACGGCTGTGGCCGTACTCCCTGTTATTCCTAGTGTTTCCTTGTGTTTCCCTTCCCTTGTGTTTCTAGTGTTTCCCTCTGTCTGTCTCTCTCCATGTTTTGTTTGTGTCCTGGCGTGGGCGTGGTCTCCCTGTCCTCCTGACTCCCGGTTCAGCTGCTCATCATCAGCTCATCACCAGACAGCTCACCTGCTATCCATCATCTCATCAGCCTCAGTATATCTACCCTGGTTTCTCATCCACTCTTCGCCAGATTGTCTTCTACACTACTGTGGTAGATAGCTCAAGGCCGCTCTAACTTACCTGGTGATTTTCTCTGAGTGGTTTTTCTTGCATTTCACCTGAATTTCCTGTGTCCAGGATCACTACCCTCCTGCCTGTCTCTGTGTCCGTTCCACCATCTGTCCACCAGCAGCCTCCGGCTTCCCCAGACATCCAGCCTGCCTCGCTCCATGCTCACGCCATACCTCATCCATTGTTTAATAAACCGCTTCTTTGCCCTCATCCTCTTGTCTGTGTCCTGCGCTTGGGTCCGACTCGGACTCGTAACAAGTTAAACGTTAATGTGCCCTGTGTTGCTCCCTAAATAATATCCAAATTGCACAAAAACATGCTTTTGTCTAATGCAAACATTAAAGCTGTTATTTCGCTCACCTTGTTACATCCTTGCACCAATGTATCTGTTCTTGGGTGGCTCCAAATGGGTCCAAGAACAAGGCCCTCCTCTCCTTCAGATACTTGATCTTAAAATATGAAATCAAACATTAAAGCCAATACTCCCCTTTACCCGACGGTCTCATGGTTGTCTGAATATGTTGAAATTACTTACAATCAGTGTCCAGTGTCCTTTGTGACACACTGCTCCAGCCGCCACATCATATTTCATTAGGTCCAACTAAAAACAAAAAATAGAAATTAACACACACACACACACATCTGAAGGGGAATTTATATGATAGTGTAAAGGTTGAAATCCTAACCACCTTTCTTAGACCTTTGTCAGATCCCTGCCAGACTGATGTCATCAAGTATGAGTCCAAGATGAGCGCACCCACTTTCTTTCCCACCGCCATCAAGTAGGCATTCACAATCTATAAGTGCAAAAGTAACTTGTGATCCATTTTTTCCTAACAATCCTAAAAATAAGAGAAGTATTTTAGAAAAATGTACCTCACTCTCCAACTCCGTCCCTGGGGCCAAATCCATTATATTCTCGGAATATATTTTATATGGCCCAATCCTTGACCACAGAGTGGTCCGTCTTCTCCCAGCCCTGTTCCTGATCACTGTAAACATGTCAGTCATTTGTGAAATGCATCATTTGAGATGTAATTTGTGTCAGTTTACTCACAGGTCTCTGCATCGTCACAGGGTTCCGGGGACTGGGAAGATGTTGAAGGTGTTGGGTGTAGTGAGGTGCATGTCTGTGGAGTCTGTATGTGTTGTGTATGTGGTGCAACTGTCTGTGATGGACCAGCCAGAGGAGAGGGATCCAACATCTTTCTCAATTTGGCAGGGATCCTCTCCTCTGGCGTGATGTAGTGTTTGAGGTGATCAATGTTCATCTTGAATGTCTTTTTCCCCTTTTCAGACACCAGGTCAGCACTCTTGCCATCAACGGATATGATCTTGAGGGGTCCCAGCATGTCCGCTTCCATCTTCCCCCCTTTTCTCTGCTCTTGTCGTATGTTCTTGCACAGAACAAGATCTCCCACCTGGAAATTGTCCTCTTGGCCCGTCTCCTCTTTCCTCTTGCAGACTTTCTCCTGACTTTTCCTGATGTTGTCCTTCCTTGAAGACAGACTGTTGCTCCTTGAGGCCTTCGCAAACTTCCTCCTTGAGCAATAGCTTGGTGACTTTGTCTTCTGTAACCTGCCAAAAAAAATTATTAAAGTGGGGACATTGATGGAATAACTGGAGGTTGATCGGTTGATCTGAACTTCTTTCATGTTGAGAACATTAGAGCATCTTACTTTGTACTCCTTTGGTACCTCTGAGGGATACCTCGCCTCCCTCCCAAACATCAGAAAATAGGGGCTGTGTTTGGTGGTCAGCTGTTTTTTGGTCTGGAGACCAAACATCGTCGACTGGCGGAATCCGTCCCACTTTTTGGGGTGATCAGCCACCAGTTTATTTAGGGACCTTAAATTGCAGAATTCAAGAACAGGCATGAGGAAGCAGGTTAAAATTTTGGTTCTAATGTATGACAGTGAAACCCATTTTGAGAACGTATCATTACTGATTTCCATTTATTCTGAGAGCTACAGAATAATTTCATAATACACCCAATGTGCCCAAACCTTTGTATTGTCCCGTTCATTTTCTCCACGAGACCATTTGTTTGGGGATGGTAGGGGGAGCACAGGCTCCTTTGTATACCCAGCTTCTCACACAAGCCATAGTTGACCTTTAAATGTTTTGTTGGACAAACAAGAAATTGGTTTGCACTGCCACAGTCACATATTGGGGATTCATAATGCATCATTGTGTGATTGCTGAGTCAGCAATCACAGGTATAATATTCTCGCTCTTTATTACTGTGCCTTATTCCGGAATTCAGAGCCCTGGTCTGTTAGCAGTCTTTTGGGTGCACCAAATTTGTAAAAGAAATCAAGGATACAATTTTATCACCTCATCTGCTGTTTTGCTCTTTAGGGGGTAGGCCTCTGCCCATTTGGTGAAATAATCAACCATGACACATATGTACTGGTTGCCACCATCTGTTAGTGTAAGTTTACCCACCAGGTCCATCCCTACCAGTTCAAGAGGCTCTGTTACCTTGGAGAAAAAAAACAAAAAAAAAACACAAAAGAACATGATTACATCACTGTTGATGTGTTGAAAAGCTGACAGGATATGTCATTGTGTTCTTTACCTCAATTGGGTTATACGCCTTCTTTTCCTTAATATTGGCCCTCTTGGATTGGCACTGAGGACACTGAGCAATCTAAATGGACAAATATTTTGAAAGTACAAACATAGTGCAAATTAATCCCGATACTGAAAAATAGTACACCTTTTGAGCATATAGTATCAGCTAGTATTATCAGCAAATTAATTCACAACAGCTGCAGGAAAATGTGTTAGAACCACAGACAGAGTTCCTACATATACACCCTAATAATGAACACGTGTATTCCAGCTCATTATTTTCAGGATATCAACTCACCCATTTGCGAACGTCATCTCCACATTAGGCCAGTAATACCGGCTGAGGATTGCACTGTGGGTCTTCTCCACTCCACAGTGCCCCCCAAAGTGACTGGAATGGAACTCCTCAAAGATGGTACCTGCTTCTTCAGCACTGCAAACCACCTTGGCAAGGTGCTCACCCTTGTTTCGCTTGCGCCTGCAGATGTAGTACAGGTCCCCCATCTGGTGCTTGAATGTCAGAATTAGATTTATTTACCATGCCAGATTATCACAGTTTTCAACAGTCCATATGATATACAGTACACCCGTACCCTTTATCCTGAAGGTGCCAGCTCTCCTCTTGATGATGAACCTTTCCCTGCTGGTCGACCCCACAGGATACTGGTTGTGGAGTTTCAAATCCAGCACTTCCTTCACAATTTTGGGATCCATGGCACCAGTGTGAACCACCCAACTGTCCCTTTTCTTAACCTACCTCCACCTGTCTACCTCTATCTCCTGCTATAGGCTATCCTCTACCTACCTTCACCAGTTCACCACTCCACAAATACACACAAAACAGATGAATAAATACAACAAAGACACACAAGCAAAATAACAAATACACACAAGACACACTGCTACAGACACGCGGATAGAAGAAATTATAAATCACAAAAACAATAAATTATAAATCACAGAACGAGAATGCCCAATACCAACCTCACAAAGAAATTCACACAAGCACACCTCAATTACTCACCCACTCACAGGCCAATCACTCTATCACAATCAACACTCAATCACGCTATCACTCTCTATCACTCGCTATCTCCATCTCTCACTATCTCTCACTGTCGCTGTCTAATCACTGTCGTATCTCCTCGCAAACCCACAACGCTGTGACAAATTGACCGACCTTATATAGGCCATTCCACGCCCATATGATCGTTTTCTCCACCTGTACCCAATGAAATCTAGTTACTGTCCTTAAATTTTTGATATGATGAAAAAATATGGATTTATGGAATACAGCAGGCAGATTTTCAAATATGAAATAGGACCAAAGATGTTTATAAATTCAAAATTACTAGAACATACTGTAATAATTTAGGATTGTCATTATTTATCTTAATTTATTGTCATATTGATTGTTATTATGATGTATCACTGGGTGACACACATACATCATTTATGTATGTCATAAAAGAAAACAAATGTTGTCATCACTACATAGGCTATAGCCTATAACATAGATAAGGTGTACGAAATGATATGATGACAATAACAAAGTATTAAGAAAAAATTACTGTTCTTACTGTCCCTACGTAACATTTACTTTCATGTCTGATATCGGTCATTGAGTTTGCTTGATAGTACAGAAAATCGTTGTGATGACAGAGATACAGTACATAGATGTATACAAATACTGTATATGTTTCTGGCCTTTAACATGAAACATGATCGGTGGCAGATACAGATGTGGTATCACAAGTTAATCTGGGTGTACCACGCTTTGCCACAGTGTGGAGCTGTCTCCACACTGCGTTCCAGCTTAGTGTCAATTAATACATTGACACACTATATGCTTTACCTGTAGGCTGAACATTTCATAAATCGACTTGACATCAGAGTAATAACGTTTCATGAGACAAATGTTAGGGCTGACAACAAGACCATTGGGTAAACTATTTATTGACATTTGCGGTGTTTGGAACAGGCACAGTCACCCACTCGACTGTGTTCGAGCGAGCCGAGTACAAGAAACATGTAACGTTATGTTTCACTTGTACGCTGTATTAAACAGTTCTCAAGTCCACTTGACATCTGATTAATCGCGACATATGATACTAACAACAAGAACGGTTTATTGACGTTTGCAGTGTTTTGAAGAGGCACCGACACAGTCCAGTTGAGTCTGATGGTAACTGGAGTTGTTATAACCAATTAAAGTGTTCATGAAAGCTATATAATGTTTGAATGTGCATCATTAATGTATATTTATACACACACATACAGTATACTACGTGTATATATATCATACTATGTATTTATATGTGTGTGTGTGTGTGTGTACTGTCAATAACAATTAAATAGCCACTAATATCAGTCTAATAGCACATATACAGTATATACCAGAGACCTGGGAGTTTGAGGGTTCTGCACAGCATCTGTGTATCAGTAGCTCTTCCTACAAATGCATTCTTCTGGACTGAGTTGTCAGTTGTTGTTCCTGGAATCTGTTGGTGCCAGTCTCCCAACTTGGGGGTCACAGTACCCAGTGCTCATATCACCACTGGGACCACTTTTGCTTTCACTTTCCACATCCTCTTCAGTTCTTCTTTCAGCCCCTGGTGTTTCTCCAGCTTCTGCACTGGGGATCACTACATCTATCACCACTACCATTTTTTTGTTCCATATCTATGAACACTTTAAATTGGAAAACAATCACTAGCCGACTTGGATTCAGATTATACTGTATATGTAGAGAGAGAGACTTGCTATTTCTTTTTCTCTCCCTAAATTAATTTCTAGCTTCAAACTTCTGACATCATTAGGTTTGTCTGGTATAAACATTAAAGGGTTAGTAGTAATAGTAAAGGGTTTACCCTTACTACTAAACTGCTCACTTGTCAAAAGGTAGTCAATATACAGTCACTGAAGTGTTTGTAATCACATGCTCATTTCTGGTTTACAACCCCTATTTTGGTTTATTCTACAAGATTTAATCAGAAAACAAAAACGTACTCCCACACACACAAACTCTGATTTATTCTGTCGGCGATTCAGAACTCTGACCTTTATCAAGACATTCAAAATAGTAACAGTGTTCTTTATACCCCTCACCACTATCACACCTTGCATGCAGAGGACCACAATAAACCATGTGGTTTCTTTAAAGGTCCCATATTATGCTCTTTTTAGCTGTTTAAAACATTTCTCAGTGGTCTTTAAAATAAGGTTATTAATTCTGTTGCAAAAAAACACCCAAATCCAGGCTCTATGGGGCCTCTCCATCCTCTCAGTTTCTCCCCTCATTAACTATGCGCTGTTCTGAGTGGGCGGGGAGGCTCGGATAATGAGGCGCTGCTCTGATTGGCCGCCCGATCGGCTGGGTGAGGGGGGAGGGTGCAGAAGCGGAAAAACTCCAAGACCAACATGGCAGCTGCTTGTAGAAGAAAACTCCGTGACACAACATGTAAAACCTACAGTTTTGAGGTGGAATCTGTCAACCGAACAAGAGGAGGAAGCTGCCGAAGTTTTACAGACACGGTTACAGCAGGATGTCTCTGACTGGTAGGTTGAAATTTCACTGTTTTCCTACTTTCTCACCGTGTGTGTGTATGTGGTTGTGTCGGCTAACGTTATGTGGTCTTTCTGGATAGACATAGCGGACAAATTTGTATCCCATAAAAACGATATCTAACGTTACCTGCCGGAGTGTCTCGCACTGTAACTATACCGTATGGTTTGTTTGATTCGTTTTTAGCCTGACGTTCACCGGTGCCGGTGGTTTGAGGCTGTCTAGTAAGCTCGTCAACACAGTAGGTGTCGGTAGCTTTTAGCTGGCTACTTGGATAGCTGCTGTAATGTTGTTCCATGAAGTGTCTTCCAATTGCCGTTGTACTGGCTAGCGATAGGAAACAAATCCACACCAGACATTATGCAGTTATTATGTTCAAATACATCAAATTGATGTGAAGACGCAAAAGAACTCATCTGCAGTGGATACAAATATTGTCACACCGGCAAACATATGGTTATGTCCCATGCTATCTACCATTTGGACATATGACTGTCGTAATTTATGCCAGTGTTACTCAGCTGTAACGCTAGCTGAACTATAGCTGAAATATTCAAAAACTGCATCTCATGGAGGCCTGCTGGTCATTCCCCCTGTACATAACATCTTACCTCTTTTAGAGTTGACACCTTTGTTTGTCCTGTACATTAGGTTGTACAGTACTCACATCTACTCTAAATTGTCTGTGCTAATAAACATATAGATAAACGTAATCGTCAGTGTAATGTTCGTATAAAGCTTGCAAAATTCAATAACAGTTACCCTTTCTCATTCCTTAGGTTACCAGAAGAATGAATCAGCTTCAGGATCCACCTACATGCGTGTTGATCATCCTGGTCTGGAGCCTGTATGTTAGAATGTGTTCTCACTACAGAATGCAATGAACATTTATAAAGCAGACTGTGGGCCCTTACAGCTTAGAGGTAGAGAGCAGTAAGTTTCTTTTATGCATTCTGTGCATGAATTGATTTGAACATGTGACTTTGGATAATACTTTACATGACAATAAATTTGAGTAAAATAACTGTGTGTTGTTATACTTAATTACACATCCATGTAGAAAAAACTTTAGCACACCTTAAAGTCTTTTAGTGACAGGGGTATAGGACAAAAGTTACTGAAAAAGTAATATAATCCAACACACTGTCTACACTTGCATGGTGCTTTATTACATTTCAGTCATTGAAATGTAGTAAAGCACCATGTAAGTATAGACACTGTGTGTGGGATTATATACATTTTTCCCTTTACACACCCATGTAAATTAAATGTGAAACCAATAAGTAACCACAACACTGACTGTTCATACAGAATAAAATTATTTTATTTTAGAAAAGGCATAAAAAAGGCACATGTAGAAACATAAAATATTGCTTATAGAGGACCATACTGGGCTGCTTATGTTACAAAATCTACATCTGTGAGTGTACACAGGGTGTATCAATCACAATAATGATTTATAATTTGATGTTTTTAGTTATCTGTTATGTATTCGTGGAAAACACCCAACTACAACCTGACCTCATGCCAGATAACCAAAACAACAAAAGAAGAGACTAAGTATTCAAATGAAATATATTGACAGTATGTGTACCCTCTTCTCAGTGTCTAGCCTACAGATCCTTTGTCAGCTAGTGCTGGGGCTTTCTAGGTCTCAGGGTCAGAGTATTGATACCAGTGTGTGTGTGGTGCTGTGCAAATGCTGTGAGCTCCCTGATGCTGCCAGCTGTGTCGGGTTCAGACTGCCTCTTGATTGAACCGAGACACGTGGCTGCAATGACGTCCACCTTGGCTGGCCTGTCAGACCGTGCGCACAAGTCTTCTGGGATGGGGATCTTCAAAACCTGGCTCACATGAGGTGCAGGGTCCTGGAAGACTTGATCAAAGATGAGGTCCATCAACTCATCGACGTAATCTGTGGAGTAACAGAAACACAGAAGTCATCAGTTGTTCCATTACAAAAGAATATACATTGCATAGTGTGGCCTGACACTGGCGAGTAGCAAAATGTGCAATTTTGAGTCATAAATTATTTTATACTATAGTTTATACTTTGTTATAACATTTGTATATTTATTTAACGACTGTCTGAGATGTGCTGGCCCCATAGCAGGGAATAGCAATGTTTAATGCAACCAATTATCTCAAATATTGTTTAGGATATTGCATCATGAGTAATACCTACACCTTACAATATACTGCAATCCAGTAACATTACCACAAACTACAGCCTCAATAATTACCATGTAGTTGATTCTAAACACATTCTCAAGTAAAATAGGACATTACAATCTCGAGA
This sequence comes from Centroberyx affinis, assembly GCF_046629955.1. Classification (NCBI taxonomy): domain Eukaryota; kingdom Metazoa; phylum Chordata; class Actinopteri; order Beryciformes; family Berycidae; genus Centroberyx; species Centroberyx affinis. Next base: position 16,835 of record NW_027281251.1, on the reverse strand, counting down.
AAGGTAGCATTTGTTGTAGTCTCGTTGTTCAGGTTTTCTAGTTATTTTTTGCCACAACCCCAGCTGATTACAAGACTAGAGTTGCCAGACTAGGTGCAAAGACAGAACGTGAAATATTACATCTCATCAGCCAGTAACCCCCTTCCATTCATTTGGTGTTAGAAGTGAAATGTTTGCGGTGACCAGAGTCCCCGATAAACAAAGTACTGTTCGAGTTTTGCCACGTTAGGTGCGGCTGTCTAGAAAGGAGATGTGTCCGCAAAGTGAGCCAGAGGAGCTAACCTTAGCTAACGCTAACGCTAACGCTAACGCTAACGCTAACGCTAACGCTAGATTAGCACGCCGCTAACGGCACTAACTCCTAGCCTGGATCATAGTAGCTTTGTCCTTTCGGGGCCTGGTTAACTAGACGATTGCTAACTGTTGTCGTTGTGGCCAACAGGCTTCCTCGTATTCACAGGCCCGCATCAAACTCCGTCCCATCGGGATTGGAGCTAAATCGCTACCCGATGCTAATCGGACTGAAACACCATAAACTACCGTATTCATTTCTCATTCTCAAGCTACGTTAGCGGACACATCTCTCCACACAAGGCAGCTGATTTAGCAACAAAGCACCATAGACTGTGTTAAAAAACAAACATGAAAACAATGTCGCAAACAAGCAAATGGAACATAACTTTACACACGTTAGCAAACCTTGACATGTTCTCAAGCCCAGCTGACAGTACCCAACTGTAAATATCATCACAAAGTGGCGACACTTACCGATTGCACATTTGCTGTTTGGCCACATCCAGTTGGGATAAATCCATCTTCCATCTTCCAGGAGCAGTGTTGATGTAAATCCTGCTTTGTATTGACACTCGTATATGAAGCGGTCCGAGGTAAAGCGGTTAGCACAAACATGCAAATTTGGACTAAGTTTACTGTAGTCAGAACGTTATTGTAAAAAAATATCTTTTTATCTTCCGATGCTGAGAGGCAGTGTAGAGCTCTGTGTTCAGCCTTGAAGCCAACAATGGAATATTTAGCATGTTTTGCTCTTGCTTTTGACATCTGCTAAGCTGTAGTAGCGAAGGAAAACAATGGCGGCCGACAGCGCACAGAGAGCAGAGAGGAGTGGGAGTGGTTATCCACCATGGAGGTCGGCGTATGCAAATTGCTCCCCTTGGGACGTCACAAGGGGAGCCAAATCAAAACGGCTCGTTTTCTGGCATGTGTTCCCAGGGAGGAGGCTAGGGCAACAATGCAGAGGCATTCACTTCTCACATTCTGGGGGTTGTTAGGTTGAGGGATGACTAAAGTATATGTGTATGGGCAAGGAAAAACGTGTTTTTCATAATATGGGACCTTTAAGTTGTTTTTACTTTTAATTAATGTACCCTTGTACACGTAACTTTAAGATATTCTGTTTAGTTATGAAACTTTTGTTTAACGTAGCTAATTTGCTAAGTTGTGGGTTGTAGCTGCAAACCTAATTTCCTAATAATTTTAATTTTAAAGTTTGAATTGAACTGATACAGACTAGAGTTAAAGCAAAAGCTAGCCCAAAAATATGTTTTTAACCCTAACCCAACCCAGTCGCCAGAATAAAGTGTTGGCATTGTACGTTTCTACAAACCACGGATACGTTGAATCTCAACGTTTCTGAACCAAAAATACGTTTCATATCAACATTTCTAGCTACGTATATATCAACGTTATAGTGTTTTAACCGCTTGTGGTGCTTTTGGCGTTTTGTGGGAATAGAATGAGGGTAGACTATAATTAGTCCATGAGCCAGACCACCGATTATAATCGAAAAGGTGGGCAAATTCTTGTTGCTATTTTCTTTTTCCTATATATGTCTACATTATTTATTGGCATGATAGCCATTGCAGAGTGGTAGCTTAGTGATGGTTATCATGCATTGAATATATGGACCCCTGTAGCGGAAACCCATTGACTGTATATGGTGCCTATTTGGTGCTATGGTGTTTGTTGACTACTCAGGCTGTCTAAATCAATCCAATACATTCTTAAGATATTTAAGAACTGAAAAAAGGGTATAATTGGCTACCCAGATAAAATATGAGGCTGCTACAACCTTCTTTTTTAACATTTTGCATAGGCGGAAATTACATTTTAATTTTTCTCTTCTGTATCTATTCACACCAGAGTAATTACATAATATTTACATTCTTTTGGACACCAGATTTGAATTCTCAAAAGTCTTACCTTTCACCAGGTACCAGGTTTATGTATGTAGCCCTTGTAGTTTTGGAGATATACCCATTTTTATATGTGTATGGTGTTTCAGGCGGAATTTCCATAAGATCTTAAAAGGTTAGCCTACTTTGTATCTAGATTCCTGTTTTAATAATGGACATTGTACAATGATGCTTATGTGTGCCAGTAGGCCTACTAATGGTTTAGATTACTTTCATAGTTAGAAGGTCCTGCAGATATTTATTGGTGCTATGGAGCCATCCCCTCTGAGTGCGTGAGTTACGCACGTGGAGGAGAAAGGGAGAAAATCTCCACAACAATTTCAGTTCCTTCTTGAAGCCACAAAACAAATTGTTAAGGTGAGTGCATATGCTTTATAAATCTTTACCACTTCATTTAATTATGACATGATATCGAAAAGCAATTACTTTGAATCAACTAGTCATCCTGGTAGCTACTAGCTACTCAGTCCTGTCATATCTAACTAGCTAGCTAGCTAGCTAACGTTAGCTAGTTTAGTCATGATATGATGATAAAGATGACACTGCTTTAAATTAGCGAGCTATGCTCAGTGCTCACTGTCCTTTCATAGCTAACTAGCTAGGTGGTTAAAATACAACCCCAGACTGTTTTTTTTAATCTATGAACCAGTTCACCTATAGTAGCAGAGGACTTTGTGTTTTATGTAGCTAGATATAATGGTAAAGATGAACTGATTTAAATTAGCTAGCTATGCTCAGTGCTCACTGTCCTTTCATAGCTAACTAGCTAGGTGGTTAAAATACAACCCCAGACTTTTTTTTTTTTTAAATCTATGAACCAGTTCACCGAAAGTAATTCTGAAACTGTCTGTTTCAGAAAGAAGAAATGGCTGCTAAATGCAATGAAGATCACATACACACAAAAGAAAAAGAATGTGCTATCCACTGCACCACTGACACATCTGAGCTGGTGTCTCCCAGAGACTTGGACTCTTGGAAGACATTGGTCAGGGCGGCAGAGATAAAGAGCCATGCAGGTGTGGATGCAAATCAGAATATCTAAACTGAGTTTAGATGAAGCACAGTAAATGAAAATAAAAGATGGCTGTCCGCTGCTGGTTATAATGAAAAACTGTTTATTGTTTAACAATCTTAAGATCGGACTCCAGCCTGGAGCTCTGGAGAGCTCCTAGGCCACGAGTGATCACATTTGCATTTTCCAGAGCATATAGTGTGGTTCCATGACATCACATTCATTGAATAACTATAACCCCAGGGCGGTCCCAGGAGTGAAGGTGTTAGTCACCTGAGAAATACAGCTGCATAGAATGAGGACAGATAATGGAATTACTTAAATTTCATTCACACAGGCCTCATGGACCTTGCAAGAACCACACCTGAAGGGGAGTGGCGTCAAGTTTGGTACCACAGGAGATGCAGGAGTGTCTTCACCATGAAGAAACAGTTAGATGCACAGGTCTTTTACAGAGCTTTATTCTTTTATCTGGTTATCTTATTGTAAAGTTTTGTAAAGCACTTTTCTATTGTGTGATTTTTATTCTGTGATTTGTGATTTTATTCTGTGATTTCATCGTGTGTATCACATGTTTCGTATGGTCCTGTGTGTTTTTATGTGCTGCAAAGTTAAGACACTTTGAATTTCCCTCCGGGATCAATAAGGTATTCCATTCTATTCTACTCTATTCTATTCTAGGTCTTAAAGATGCACGATGAAGAGAGTTCAGCCAAAAGACCACGCAGTAGACCAACCAGTTTGAGGGTTCTTGAAGAGAAATGCATCTTCTGTGATAAAAAGAGGAAGTATATCAAAGGTCAGAAGACACGTGAGATCCTGATCAAGTGCTGTGAGCTACGGGCAGACAATAGGATACGAGATTCAGCTATCAAGAAGCTGGATGACAGAATGTTGGCAATCACCAGCAGGGAGCTTGTTGCAGCTGAAGGGCACTACCACAGATCATGTTATTGTGCATACACCCGTGGAGAGCCAGCTGCAAACAGTGAACTGACTGATGCTGAACAGGATATTGAACAAGATGCTGCTGATCTGTACAAAACTGCAGAAACACAGGCTCTTCAAGAACTTGTCATGTACATTAGGACACAACTTCTCCCTTTCCATGACATAGTGCCCATGACAACCCTCAGGAAGCGATTTAAAGAATCGATGTCACGTCATGGCGCCAGTAAAGTCACCACATCATCCATGACCAATCTTCGTTACCCATCTAGAAAAAGAACTGGCAGAATCTATCCACATTTGCCCTGATGACAATGGAAGACTTCTACTGTATGCCGACAGTCTCTCCAAGAGTGACCTTGTGAAGAGAACATTTGCTCTCCAGACTGAGCTGGATACTTTTAGAGCTCAATCAGTTGAACTGGTTGTCAAAGCTGCTTTACTCCTGCGGAATGAAATAAAACAGAATGCAACCAACCAAGCATGGCCACCTGATGTAGAACAAGACGTCATCCCCCAATCTGTAAGCAAGTTTCTACAAACCCTGCTGACAGGGAAGCCAAACTATCCTCAGCCATCTGAAAGGATTGAACGACTTACCAACTCTCTAGGCAGTGATATGATGTTTACCGTCACTGGTGGCAAAACCAAACCACCGAAGCACATCCTGCTACCTTTTGCTGTCAAGTCTCTGACTGGGAATACCGAAGTGATTTGTATTCTGAATTGACTGGGCCATGGTGTTTCATACACACAGGTTGAGGAAATTGACACTGCACTGTGCCTTCAGAAGCTGGAGCAATCGCAGATGGGAGTGGCATTGCCAAGCAACATCCTCCAGGGAGTCTTCACCACCCTTGCCTGGGACAACATAGACCGGTTGGAGGAGACAACCAGTGGAGAAGGCACATCACATCGAGTAAACGGCATTGCTGTGCAGCCCAGAATAATTGGTCCAATGCCACAAGAAGACAAGAAGACACTTCAAAAGTCTGAGTTGAAGACACCCAAGCTGAGACACAAGCTGAATGACAAGCAGCTGTACATTGCCAGTGAGAAAAGCTGCTTGCTCATCACTAAGGATCAGTGGGCAGAGGTTGAGGGCCTGCAGTCAAACCAAGAGGAGGCTGACACAAGAATTATTTTGCATGCAGCCCATGCTGCAAAGGAAGGCTACAGTGCTGTTGTAGTAGCAGCTGATGACACTGATGTGCTGGTGCTCTGCCTGGCATTCTCTGCTGATATCTCCTGTCCCTTATTTCAGAAATGTGGAACAAAGAACCGGGTTAGGTATCTTGATATTACCAAGCTGCGTCAGGGGCTGGGAGATGGTGTCTGTAATGCTCTGGTTGGCATGCATGCATTCACCGGATGCGATACTGTGAGTGCCTTCGCAGGCCGTGGTAAGCCTTGAAGCTTATCACAAGATCAGAGCACTTTCAAGAAGTGTTCCTTGAGCTGGGGCAGTCCTGGGAAGTATCCCCTGACCTGTTCAAGAGGCTGCAAGCATTCACATGTAAACTGTACTCAGCACCTGCGATGACAGAGGACATCAACACAGCCCGCTACCAACTTTTCTGTGCGCGGCGTGGGGACCTTGAATCTAGCCAGCTACCACCTTGTGAGGACTGCCTGTTTATGCATGCTATGCGTGCCAACTACCAGGCTGGCATCTGGAGAGGTAGTCTCCAGCAACAGCTGCAAGTCCCAAGCCCAGTTGAACATGGCTGGGCCAGAAATGATGATGGTCAGCTCACCCTGGATTGGATGCAGGGATCTCCAGTCCCTGAGGCAGTGCTGCAGCTGCTATCCTGCAACTGCAGTCGTAGATGCAAGCTTCCGGAATGCCAGTGCATGAGCAATGGCTTGAAATGTACCAACCTGTGCAAGTTGCAAACATGTGACAATCAACCCCAAGAGGATGACCTTGACATGATGATCACAGATGCAGACCTGACTGATGCAGAAACTGACGACTGATCTTGAGTAGGGACTTGAAATACTTGAAATACTGTACTAGTGTGCTCCACGTGGAGCACACTAGTACAGTATTTCTTTGACATAAGGATCGCAATCTATTTTTTCTAGTTCTTTGTTCATATGATTGCTTCAAAAGTAAAAAGTGTTGATTTGTTTCATGAGTATGTTATCATTTTCCTTAAATTCAGAAACATCAATCTTGCAGGTGAATCATATGGTTATTATTACCATAGGCATAGGGATCTTGATATAAATAAACTTTTCATGTTTTATGGACATTCCGCCTGAAACACCATACACATAAAAATGGTTATATCTCCAAAACTACAAGGGCTACATGCATAAACCTGGTGAAAGGTAAGACCTTTGAGAATTCAAATCTGGTGTCCAAAAGAATGTAAATATTATGTAATTACTCTGGTGTGAATAGATATAGAAGAGAAAAATTAAAATGTAATTTCCGCCTATGCAAAATGTTAAAAAAGAAGGTTGTAGCAGCCTCATATTTTATCTGGGTAGCCAATTATACCATTTTTTCAGTTCTTAAATATCTTAAGAATGTATTGGATTGATTTAGACAGCCTGAGTAGGAACGAAACAGGCACCATATACAGATAATGGGTTTCCGCTACAGGGGTCCATATATTCAACGCATGATAACCATCACTAAGCTACCAGTCTGCAATGGCTATCATACCAAATTGTGAACTAGAGATGTGTAGCAAGTCAAAAAAGCAAACTAGAAATTGCCCACCCATTTTATTATTGTGGGTCAATTTTGGGGTCTTGGCTCATGGACTAAATAACCATTTTCTGGTTATGAAATAACATAAATTATATATTTTATTACACACCACGTATTTCGAGCATGTGGAACAATGACATACATTTTTGTTCGGAATCCCTCAGCCCCCCAGCACTTGTTTACGGCCTATGGCCATAATTTATCAATTGTCAATTTTCTGTGACATGCACGCATATTTCCTGTATTTTACGAAATATGAACACAATATTCTTAACAACCCCTGAAATGATTGGTTCTTGGTTCCTGTGATAGGAACAGGACGCTGTGATGAGGTAAATTAATGTTTAGAATGTTGTACATTCTCTGCATAATGTTGCACAGTTCACGTTGTTTATGAGTTTATGAGTTCTATGTAAAGTGTCATTTACACAAACAAAGATGAAGATTCGTTACCTTAATAGTGCACTTCAGTAATTAACTAATTTAAAGATAGATGATTTTAGCTGCCTTTCACTCCAAAGCCCAGTGCCCTCGTTGCCGTAATGACGGTAGCCCGGACAGATTTGGCAGTGACACAGCCGATAACCTAGGCTACTACAGCCTAGTAGCAAAACACCAAGCACCTTTATTTGACATGATTCATTAATTTATTATTCATATTGCACGTCCAAAGGAAATGCAGTCAAACCTGTAGCCTGAAGTTCCAATCATTCACTTATTACATACCCATTTATATACAGTTAATAATAAAGTGTACTTCTTCTGACTTCTTCTTCAGTGGTCATACCCCAGCGCCACCTCGAGTGCCCTGAGAGGACTACAGTGTAGCTTTTTATGTGACAATTAAATGTGCAGTGAAAAAAAAGGAATGGCGTTCTGCCATGCTATTCAGCTCATGTCTTGGCTGTCTCTTGAATTCTGATCTCATTCAGCTGTAAAGGAATTAGTTGTAAACAGATTGACAGGTAGCTACAGTGTGTATTGACTATTTCTGTTGTTGAGTGCAATGATCAGGACAAGCTGCATATTTATAAGGAATAGAGAACCAGATTAATAGCTCTTTAATTTATGAAGATGGAATATGGAATCTATTTCAATTATCTCAATTATCAACCATACTATTGAGTGTGTGAGACAGACGGAAGAGTCTAGTATGCTCTGTCAACCTGGTCTCACGGCAGTTCATGAAATAGTCACGTAATTTAATCTATCGATGCATGTTCATGGACATGATTTTTCCATTTTTTTCTTGACACTCAACTCGACTTTCAAACTAATGTATTTCAATTGCAAGGATCTTTCGTGCCTGCAGCACGTTTTTTTTTCTGTCAGTCAGGACTCGGGAGCACCCATGATCCTCAGGGACCATTACTATGGTGAAGACGCCAGCTAAAGCCGTAACATAACCTATGATATCTTTAACATTTCTCAACACAAAAACACGTCCTTGATAACTCAACAATACAATAGGTTAATGTTATGGTCATCCGTTTTAATTATTTCACCTTCGATTCTGAGAAATGGTAGTGACAGTAACATTTCAGGATAAGAACATTTTGACGACATGTTGAAACTCACTCACCTTGAATTCTTTGTATAAATCTGGATGCCTGTCTTTGAGGTGCTTTCGACAAGTCGCGGCGGACCTGCTGTCGCTGCAGCCGCACTTGTCGCGATTGCACGTGTTGTTATTCTCCCATGTCGGTAGGCGTTCCTTCTTCTTCCTTTTATGTTTAATGTCAGACTAGAACACTTGTAGGCGTATATGCTGCCCCCGTCAGTTCTGGAAGATTCACATCTCCAGTACCTACGACATCTACGGTACCTATGGTACTATAGAAAAACAAGTACCGTCACGTTTTCAGAATTTTGGCATCGACTTGGTACCGAAGTATCGGTTCTCGTGACATCCCTACCTCTGATATTATGAATATCATGTAGTCTGACTGATTACATATTTATTGTAGAATAATCAGTACTACACTGGTTGTGTATAGGAAGACCTTAATCTGAATTGATTCTAATGCAACATTTTGATTGAATTAAATTTTGTAGTATGCATGAATACCTTCCTCTTATTTTTCTTATTATCCTGGGTTTCAGTGGACAGTTTTAATGTCCTGTTCTTTCACTGACATGACAAAATTCTTTTGTCACATCAGTTTCTTCAGATTGACATGATGTGTGACCAAAGACTGCCCAATCTCCCTTTAAACAGAATGGTGACTGTAAAGATACACTTTTAACAAGCATGTCATTTGTCATTTTCAAAGACCAGCAAGCGTAGTTTGAGGCATCTAACAAGGTACATTTCAAAACATGTTAAAAGCACACAACGTGCCACACATTAACAGGTTTTTAAAATGTCTTTATCTTTACTTATAGACCGATTGAAAATCTTGGGCATCATCTTGGGTGTTTGGTGGCTCAGTGGTCTAAGGCGCATACCATGTAACCTCGACATTCTCCTCCATTCTCGCCTCTCTCCTAACATTTCCTGTCTATCTCCACTGTAAACTATCATAATAGGCAAAAATCCCCCAAATAATCTTTAAAAAAAGAAAACACAAACAAAACAATGCCACATTTTGGTTTTAGAGCTTTGTGTTGCCATTGGGCACAGCCATTTTGTGACGGTGGATGCCCATCACTGAAAAGCGGAATCGGTGAGAAATACATTTTATTTTCCAATTGAATTGTGTGTTGTTTTTATTTCATTGCCAGAGTGTTTGATTACAATTGAATAACCCATTCTGTGACAGACAAACTGAGACTCAGGAGCAGACACACTCACGGAGGCAGATGTAGGATAAATAGGTTTTACTGGATGATAGATGAATCAGTACAGCAGGCAGGCAAGGCAAGGAGGCAAAAACAACTTCAAGTCCAAACTAGAAAACTCAAAAATACAAATTTGGCTACAGGCAACAGACACCTTTTCAGCTTTCCCCCCGTTGTCCCCCCCTAGCGTTTCCAAGTGGTATTGTTGTTTGCACCACTGTCGCAAAGACAACCAGATCGCTTTCTGTAAGAGCCTAGCTCCCTGCAATAGAGCAAACCATCTGTCTGCTTATCAACTCCTTGATCATAACACAATATAGTAACTTTCACCACTGCTCATTTTAGAAAGGCCACTGCAAGAAAACCTGTTCTTTGTTTAGATTATCAAACGGACAATGGATCATTTGTTTGTTTCTGGCTGCTAGCTTTAGCAACATGGCTAACGTTGCTAACGCTAATGCTAGCAGCCAGAAACAAACATAGTTAGATGTTTGATTCTTTTGTTCCAACAAAACAAACATAGACGTTTGTTTCTGGCTGGTTCTGGCTTCCTTGTAGCTCCTGGTTCGTTTTCTGGCTGCTAGCGGTAGCCTTAGCAACATGGCTAACTCTACCGCCAGCAGCCTGGCTACTGTCCAAAGCAAGAAACAACCGTAAGAATCCCAATTTGAACTAGAAACCCTGATCTCAGTGCTATGATAGAGGCAGAGTAAAACATCCGGTAGTATTAATAAGTAACATTTGTCAGGTTGTGTGTTTTCCCGATAGCTACCGGGGAAGACCTATTCTATTTCTCTTTTGGTTGCGCAATGGATGACGCACTTCCTTTGTGCCATAAATGGAGCCTTCATTCTCCCGGGAGATCATACCCGGTGGCAGACAGAATTGCATAGTGAAAGCGAGGCTTATAGGGAACCAATCTAAACGCTGATGGTGTCATTATTCTATAGCCATTACACTGTGCAATCAACATTTACTTCATAATGATAAGTTAAAGCAAAAACGTTGTCTATAGGGTCTTTAAAGAGTACCTTCTTTTTTTTTTAAACAATATATTTATTGAGTTTTCTTTTTTTTCCCCACAAAGAAAACATACAAGGCAATCAATACAAACAGCATCAGACATTTAACACCCCCCCCCCCCGTCCTGCAAAAATGATGTCCGAATTTGGCAGAAAATGAATGCATAAATAAACTTAACATAATAGCAATAATAATAATAACGATATTAAGAATAACAGTATACACAGTTGTAACAGGTACAACGTGTGGAAGAAAGATATAAAGAAAAAAAAAAACGAAAACACAAAAATGTATAAGTAAGTACAAGAGGTAGACATGCTATGTATATGTAGTATATTATCCTCTTACACAGTGTTGCAGTGCACCCGGCCCAATTATGGTTTACCCAAACAAAAGCCCTAGGCACCCACCAGGGCCGGCAAACACCCAGGACCACTCGGGCCCAAGAGAGGCAGAGAACGCGACCGCCCCCCAGAGCCCAACCCCAGAGACACCCACAGGGACGGCCCCAGTCCTCTCCCCACAGATGTCCCCAAAACCGGGCCCCAGCGGACAGCTGCGCCCCCCGCCCCCAAAAACCAGAGCCACCCCAAGCACAGCCAACAGCCCCAGGGAGCACCCGAGATCTCAGCAGAGCACTGCGGTGCAGCTTCAGGTCTGACCATGGACATCATTATTAAGAGAAGTTCTATTTTGTAAAAAGGCTACAAAGTCTCCCCAGCATTTATCAAAAAGTAATGGTTTCTTCCTGAGATTAAACATAATCTTTTCTGAAGGTAAGTATGATGAGACCTCTTTAAGCCATAAAGATACACTAGGGGGCTCCTCACTTCTCCAGCGAATGGCTATACATTTATTTGCCGCAATTAGGGCTAGTCTGATAAAGCGAATGTTGCCCCTCAAGTTGGTAAAACTGAGTAGTCCCCCAGTATTGTCAGTCTCGGGTTGGTTGGGATCTCCACCTCCACAATTTCTTTAATGGTGTCTAAGATAGATCTCCAGTATTGCTCCAGGCATCTACATGTCCAGAACATATGTAAAAGAGTCCCTGTTTCAGTCTTACATCTAGGACAATATTCTGAGCAGCTACTATTTATCTTATGGAGGCATTGAGGTGTCAAGTAAACCCTGTGTATAAGGTTAAACTGTAAGAGTTTGTGTCGACTGTTATAGGAGAATGATTGAGAGCTATCACAGATCAACTTCCACTCAAAGTCCTCGAAAGCATAGCCAATGTCCACTTCCCATTTAACCTTTGCATTAAGAACTTTACTTTAAGTAAGGCTCATGAGTCTGTTATAGGCAAAGGATAGAAAACCTCTAGAATTATGTTTTTCTTGCATCATAGTATCTATCTGAAAATCCTCTAAAGGGGCAAGTTTTCCTCCATGCTGCACTCTAATATAATCTCTGACTTGTAGATATTTAAAAAAGTGCGCTGAAGGAAGCCCAAAAGAGGATTTCAGTTGTTCAAAGGATTTCAAATTGTCGCGTTCAAATAGGCGTCCAAACGTACATATACCTCTGTTATACCAGGCTCTAGTAATGCCATCTCTCAGTGCCCCAGGTAAAACAGGGTTAAAATGGAATGGGGTAGACCTGTATATTGTGCGGACACTCTGAAACTTTACTCTAATTTCATGCCATATTTTAGATGTATGTTTTATCATTGGATTTGGAGTTACGCTTTTCTGACTGTGATAGGAGGGAATAAATGGAATACTTGACAGCACTTCTGTTGTGTGAGACTGTTCAATTTGTTTCCATGCCGGAGGGTGTTCTAAGTTTTTAATCCATGTCCAAATAGCTTTGGATTGAGCAGCCAAATAGTATAACTGAAAATCAGGTAGATTCAACCCCCCTTGCTCAGTGGGACAACAGAGGGTTTTGAGCTTGACTCTCAGGACTTTACTGTTCCACAAGAATCTAGAAATCCGTCTATCCAGATTTTTAAAGACAACTTTTGGGATTGGTGTCGGAAGAGCTTGAAATAGGTAAAGAAATTTGGGTAGGATATGCATTTTTATACAGTTTAGTCGTCCAATTAGGGATATAGGTAGAGACTTCCACCTTTCCAGATCTGCTTCCACTTTTTTAAGCAGGGGGTCATAGTTGAGGGAGAAAATTTTATCTAATTGGTTGGGTATAACAAAGCTTATGAGGTTCCCAACGAAAGGGAATATTGTCGCCTGATAGTTCTTGGGCAGCTGAATTGAGAGGCATTATCACACTTTTATGTGTGTTTATTTTGTATCCAGAGATGCAGCTATATTCATCTAATAGAGTGCAGAGGGCAGGAAGCGATGACATCGCATTGGTCAAATACAGCATAATATCATCAGCATATAACGAAGAGTACCTTCTATAGAATACAACAGGTGGTGACATCACCTGGCACAAAGACCAGCCAATAGCAGAAGGCCAGGTCACCATTAGGTGGTAGGCTTCACCAAAGATTTGGGTTTGGGTTTTAGTTACTCTTTAAGTAGGCAGGGCCTTGACGAGAGCTGCGTGATGAGCAGGAACCAACAACAGGCGGGAAACTGCAAGACCTGAAATGAGACACACCCACAACACACACTCACAGAAGACTAGGAGGGAGGGGAAGAGGAGACAGAAGGAGAGACAGAGAGAAAAGATAAAGAAGGGGACTGGGATGGAGAGAGAGATGATATGAGACAGAGATGACACCATGACAGGACCTTCCCTCCTAGGGACGGCTCCTGATGTCCCTCCAGGCCGGTCTGGATGCCTCTGGTGGAAATCAGCAACAAGGGCAGGATCCAGAATGTCCCATGCTGGAACCCAGGAGCATTCCTCTGGACCGTAACCCTCCCAATCCACCAGGTATTGGAGACCCCGGCCACAGCGACGAACATCCAGGAGTCCACAGTATAGGCAGGGTGGCCGTTGATGAGATGAGGGGGAGGAGGCGGCCTGGATGCAGGAGTCAGAGAACTGACACAAACCGGCTTGATCCTGGACACGTGGAAAGTAGGGTGGATCCGGAGGGTCCCAGGGAGCTGAAGCCGGACAGCAGCAGGATTGATGACCTTGGAGATGGGGAGAGGACCGATGAATCGAGGAGCCAATTTGCGAGACTCAAGGTGGAGCGGAATGTCTTGTGTGGACAACCATACCCTCTGATCTGGACGGAAGTGAGGAGCAGGGGTCCAGTGGCGGTCAGCTTGGTGTTGGTATCTGGCCACAGAGAGAAACAGAAAAGCACAGGCCATTTTCCAGGTGTGGAGACAGCGGTGAACAAACTCTTGGGCTGAGGGCACACTGACCTCCTCTTCCTGATCTGGAAGTGGGGTTTGGTAACCATAGGCACAGACCTGGGTAGGGTGTTGTGGGTGTATTCCATCCAAACCAGACATTTACTCCAGGAAGAAGGGTTGCGGGAAGCCAGACAGTGCAGGGCAGTCTCCAGAACCTGGTTGAGACGTTTTGTCTGCCCATTAGTCTGTGGATGGAAACCAGATGAGGTTGCAGAAGTGCAGAATGCTTTCCAGAACCTGGATGAGAATTGAGGACCCTGGTCTGACACAATGTCCACAGGTAACCCATGAATGCGAAAAACATGCCAGACCATAAGTTTGGCTGTCTCTTTGGCAGAAGGTAGTTTGGGCCGAAGTGGGCCGATTTGGTAAACCTATCCACCACAGTGAGTATGGTAGTGTTACCATCCAATGGGGGAAGACCAGTAACAAAATCCAATGCTATGTGATACCAGGGGTGGTGCGGAACAGGTAATGGCCGTAGAAAACCAGCAGGAGCTTGGTGAGAGGACTTATTCTGAGCACAGATTGTGCAGGCAGCAACAAAAGTTAAACTGAATCTTGCCTGTCTGGAGTTCAAACGTTTGGCGGATTGAATGTACTCTAAGTTCTTATGGTTGATCCATACCTGGAATGGTAAGTCAGCCCCCTCCAATCAGTGTCTCCACTGCTCTAGGGCCAGTTTGACAGCCAAAAGTTCTCTGTTATGTCATAGTTCCTCTCCGCAGGGTTCAGCTTGCTGGAGAAGAACGCACAGGGATTGAGTTTCTGATCCTTGGAGGATTGCTGAGAGAGTAGCACCCACACCGATGTCAGACGCATCCACCTCTACCACAAACTGTCGGGAAGGATCAGGATGGATGAGGATTGAAATCAAAATGTCATCAAGATAGACAAATACAAAGTCATTCAACATATCCCGGAGCACATCATTCACGAGAGCCTGGAACACTGCTGGGGCATTCGTGAGACTGAAGGGCATAACCAGATACTCGTAGTGGCCACTGGGGGGGGGGGGGGGGGTAAAGGCAGTCTTCCATTCATCTCCCTCCCTAATGCGGACAAGAAGGTAAGCATTACGCAGATCCAGCTTAGTGAAGATGGTGGCTGCTTGCTTGGCCTCTCTCCCAGTGATAGGATGGTCGAAGATCAACTGGAGCTGATGGGTGATTGTCTCTCCCACTCTGCTGAAGCCTACTCCCGTGCCCTCCCAGCCAGAAGAGTTATGATGTAGGCAACTCTTATGAAGAGAAAGAGGAGGGCTGGAGCTCAAAAACCAGAGAACACTGGGAGAGGAAGGAACAACATGTACCTGGGTCACCTGAGTACCATTCAGGAGGAGGTAAGCGAGGTTCATTGGGACATTTGAGGAAGCTTGCTGAGGAGGAGTAGGCACAGGTGGCTGAGAGGCAGAACCCAGAAGAGATGGAGGGATCTGAAGAGCAGCAGTAATATTTTAGAGTTGTTCCAACAATTGGTCATGGCGATTGGACAGGTCCTGAAAGCTGTCGACGATGTTATTCAGGTGTTATTCGTGACGGCCGATGGCAGCTCCCTGGGCGGAGATGGCAATGCGGAGCTAATCGGTGTCTGCTGGGTCCATCATCCATCTATCACAGCTGTCATCACTTGAGACGCGAGAATGGAGTTGGAGTTGAGAGACGACGTCTCATATGCAGATATCTGTTTATAGAGATTAGCCGAAATGTCGTCTGGACCTAAAAAACTCGTCTCTCAACTCCAACTCCATTCTTGCGTCTCAAGTTGCTAATCGGACTGTAATCAATGACCGGCGCACGGAAGAGGAAGTCTTGGCCTGGATGTCTGCTGGCTACACCGGAAACCCCGAAATATTGGACGTCACCCCCAGAGTCTAATCGTCGTCAGACAGATAGACGATGGGTTCCGAGATTGCATGTCAAGCACCCCGAGGCTAGCAAAATATTACAGACCAGTGTTCTCTGTAATAATTTTATACTGTTGTCTGTTGACAATCAGACTTTCTCAGATGTTATTGCCATTACCTGCTATTTTCTGTGGCCTTTCAATTAGTCTGTATTTTTGATGAGCTCCAATAGAATTTCTACTGATTGATTCACTCATGACAATATTTGTAGAGGAGGCACATCATTAATATCAAATTATAAAAATAATAATTTATCTGCTTTATCTATCAGCATGTGTTGCTATGGAAAAACATACATTACTAAAGGAAAGCTGGAAGTTTTTGAAAATATCTGGGGGAGTTTCATGGAGTTTTTGAAACAAAATGTTGGTAATGATCAATAAAGTCAAAGATTGGGGTGGGGGCGGGGCAACTGGAACAAAACTATAAAGTGGAGTAGCCCATGTGATCTTCAAGATTTCTGTACATTATAATTACGGTAACATCTGTATCTTCACCTCTGTTTTAATTACTATGTTTTTATTTACTTGCCTATTCATTTGATGGTATACTGTATACTGTATTTGCTGCCAAGACTGACCTTTTTTTTTTTTATATGTATTTTTTGTTACAATTGAAAAACCCCAATAAAAATATTGTTAAAAAAAAAATGTATCTGCTTTTAGATAACCCTAAATCGTTCCTACAGTTTATAGATTGGTAATGTGGATGATTTCCTGTACTAGGGTCCATGGTATACCCTGATTTATTGTGTTACTATGTAGTGTATTCCAGTTCTGAACCATGGCTTGCTGTCTGATCTGTCTCTTGCAGTGAGGCTGGGACAGAAGGCCCCTGGAAAGCACACCGGTCACATCGGAGCTGAAAAGCCTATATAGTGTTATTTGAGTTATTTGCTATTTCTGAACTAACCTGACCAGCCAGAGTTTTCCTTTAGTTGATGGTG
>NW_027281250.1:67500-89859 GCF_046629955.1 Centroberyx affinis | reverse complement strand
CTCACTATATATTCTAATCCAACCTGCACCAGTGATCTCAGGCCAGTTCCTGACCGATAAGAAGGTGGGCGTGTATGCGGAAGTGGAAATATTTGGCCTTCCTGCCGACACAAGAGGAAGTACAGAACCCGAACGTCCAATGGGAACTCGCTGGACCCCGTCTGGGAGGATGACATGTTCGTCGTCAATAAGGTAGCGCACACACACACACACACACACACACACACACACACACACACACACACACACACCTAGCTTGTTCCCTTCCTTTTCTGACCATAAAGGCATATAAAACTGTTACTTTTTTGCCAGAACAGTCTCACCGGTAGGAAAACATTTCAAGTCATTTTTAGTCATTTTCCCTACAATGTGATTCTCAAATGTCTTTCAAATCTATTGGTCTTTCTCTCATTCTCTATCTTCACCTCTCTCCTTTGCTAACTCTTTCGTTCTTTCCCACTTAACTAACTTACATCTCTCCAGGTGGTCCTCCCTACCCTTGCCTCTCTGAGGATAGCGGGTTTGAGGAGAACGGCAAGTTCATCGGCCACCGCATCCTCCCTGTGTCCGCCATTAGACTGGTCAGTACACACACACACACACACACACACACTGGCCAAGTATCTTAACTGCAAGCAACTGGAGGGGTCCATTTGTTTTCCATGAGCTGAGCACTGATGGCAGTGGTTGCTGGCTTTGTCAGCAAGGAAAATTTAGCTGTGCCATTTGCAGTACAGCAAGCAATCAGTGTTTCCCGGTCAAAGACTTAATTGCATAAAAAAAATCTCACATAAGTCTAGGAATGGGCTTATTATCATTGTCAGACACAGTAACACCACTTCACCTTCTCCTAAGAGCCTGTTAAAACACTGAGTCCAACAGACAGTGGTTAGTTACGTGGTTCTGTGTGTCTTCTAGGCTACCACTACATCAACCTGAAGAACGAGCTGAACCAGCCCCTCCTCCTGCCCTCCCTGCTGGTCTACACTGAGGCTCAGGACTACATCCCTAATGAACACCAGGGGTAAGAACAGCACACTTCCACTACACTACCCATAACCCCTGCTTCTGCCCTCCTGACTGGTCTGCACTGAGGCTCAGGAAGGCAAAAGTCAAAGTCAAGATGATACGAGCTCAAAGATAACTGGCATTTATGTACTCTGGTGTGTGCGTGTGTGTGTGTGTGTGTGTGTGTGTGTGTGTGTGTGTGTGTTCCAGAGTACGCAGAGGCCCTGACCAACCCCATTAAGCATGTCAGTCTGCTGGACCAGAGAGACAGACAGCTGGCTGTTCTCATAGAGGACATCAGCGAGGTGAGACGCTTATGTCTGTGTGTTTAACAATAACAGTCTAATCGACCCCCCCTCACTCCAGGGTGGTCAGAGCGTGTGTGTGTGTGTGTGTGTGTGTGTGTGTGTGCATGATGTCATTTTTGCTCATGAAGAGTATGTTGGAAGCCTTGGGCACTTCTTCACTGTATCTCTTGATCAGTAACTTGCTGTTACTCTCTCTCTCCCCTAGATTTTTGTTTTATCTTAGTTATTTACTTATTATAGTTTTATAAGTAGAAAAAATAGTTGTAGTTCAGTTTTAGGTTTTTCACAAAGTCTTGTTTTTATTTTTATTTCAGTTTACAACAATGTTCTTAACACCTAGTTTCATCTTAGCTATAGTTTATGATAACTTTAATGTATCTCTCTCTCTCTCTCTCTCTCTCTCTCCTCTCTTCACTCTCTCTCTCTCTCTCCATCCCTCCCTCCATGCAGCATGTGCCAGACCAGCCCAAAGAAGGGGAGACGGAAGGAGAGTGACATCATTCAGGGAGGTCGACTCCCCTCCCCCTTACACAACCTGGCCCCTGCCTCACTGGAAGAAGTCTCTGACATCATCAGCCCACCTGGACCAGGTAAATATATTCCACCTATGAATTTATGTACACACAGACAGAGTGCGTCATAAACTGACCTTGTTCTGTCACTTACTGACACACACACACACACACACACACACCACACACACACTCACACACACAGACAGACATGCTATATAAACACCCACACCTCCCTTAAATCCCTCTTCTCCGCACTGATTCACACTTGTGCTCTTGTGTAAAGAGACTTCTGCATCCTAAATCAATACAAAGTCAACAGAGGATTCAAAACACCAGAGGCACCACTCAGCCTTCTACACTCAAGCTAGCACAAACAACCAAGATATTATTAGGGATGCACCACTACTGGTATTGGAAATAAGGCTGATAGGTTATAGGCTAAAATGGAGTCAGTTTTCCCAGTACTAAAATCACATATCAAGAAGAGCCATGTGTAAAATGCCAGAAAACACCTCCAAACTAGTGGTTTAGCTCTATACAGCCATGTAGTGGTAAATAAAAAGGTGGGTACACAAACTGCAGTAAGTGATCATCATAGGGCAATCAACCTCCAATAGAAACAAAAAGCAATAAAGCCTTCAGCACATTATTCATTTTGGCTTTTTCCCTCCCTTATATAACTTCCGTCAGTTTGATACCGCTTACGATGATGTGTACTATGAATTTACATCATTATGATTTATGGCAGCCTAAAACTGAAGTAAAAGTAAAAAGTAAACTGAGTTTATGTGGGTTTACCCTCAACTGTATCCCTGGGTCTATGTGTAAAAAGTAATAGATCAGATCAGTATGTGGTGTAACATGCTGTGTGTTATACAACACTACCAGTCCTTGTGAGACACATCCTTTCCTCTTTGACACCATGTAAAACAGTAGTGCTATAAGGCTTTACTTAGTCTATTCAACCTGAATTGTGGTATATTGTTGGGCAGCAGGTTGCCAGGTTGGTTTGGGAGCCTGGTTAGTAGTCAAAGGGTTGGTGGATTGTACCACAGAAGCAGCAGTGTCCAATAATGCTGAAGTGCCTGTGAGCAAGGCTGCCTACCTGCCATGTGTGTTTGTACCGTCAAGGAGCGGTGTTGGGCGTTAACATTAGCTAAATACTGTGATTCAACACAATCAGCAGTTGCTTGCAATGTGTCTGTGGTTGTATCTGCACTGCAAAAATATCCATCTTAAGTCTAGTTTAGGTCTTGTCCAGCAGTACTGGAAACAGTTGAAGTTATCTCACCCTATTTTTCATGTAAGAAAAATAATTTTAGGACTCAATACAAGATCAAATTATGCTTTAAACCATTAAACCCATGAATATTGTTTTGTTGCATCAGGCAAGATGTGTTCTGCTGTTTACACCTGATCCATTTCCCCATCGTCCATTCACACGTCTGTCTGCCTCTCCTCCTGCGCGTCTGTCCTGTGTGGTGTGTGTGTGTGTGTGTGTGTGTGTGTCTCATCAGGTCAGAAGGAGGACCTCATAGCCACTGTTCTGTCAGGTAAGGTCATTCCAGCACATCCATTTTCACCCAGAAATGTGCTTTGTATAATTTTCTGTTTAAGCAACATTTAAGCATTAATTCAGACATAAGCAACATTTAAGCATTAATTCAGACATAAGCAACATTAAGCATTAATTCAGACATAAGCAACATTTAAGCATTAATTCAGGCATATTGAACAGTCAAATAAGTAAGGAAACAATTTACATTTAAACAATATTATGATGATTAATTAAAGTATTTGGTTTGAAAATATGTACTACATAAAGGCACATAATCATCAACATCTATGTTAATTTCTCTCTCTCTCTCTCTCTCTCTCTCTCTCTCTCTCTCTCCTCTCTCTCTCTCTCTCTCTCTCTCTCTCTCTCTCTCTCAGACCTCCAGGTCCAGTCTATAGAGGACCTGAAGCAGCAGAAGAACTATGTGAAACTGCTGAAGAAACAGTGCAAAGAGCTGAAAGAGCTGCACAAAAAACACCTTAAGAAGGTACACCACACACACACACACACACACAAATAATGATATACACATAAGCATTCATCAAATTCACAATTTGTCCACTCAGCAATTTGTATATGGAATTCTTCATCTCTATATAAAACTAGATGTGAACAATAAATGTTATAGCATTTGACACAAGTTAAAAAGATTCACAATTCTGTGTGCTTTTATTTTGTGAATCAAATCTGTATGTGTTTGTGTATATCTGAATTTGTGTGTGTGTGTGTGTGTGTGTGTGAGTGAAGGTGTGGACTCGGAGTAAGGAGCAGAAGAGTCGGTGTAACCAGCTTCAGTCCGACACCCAGAGGAGACGCAGTCAGATGGAGAAAAACCTCAAACGCAGCCTCAAGAAGAAGTAAGGAGGGATGGAGGGATGGATGGATGGATAGAAAAATTAAGAGAGCAGAACAGGGAGAACAAATCCTCAAAGAGTATGAACAGAGGATGTAGGAAGGGAAGGAGGAAAGACAAGATGATAAGCATGGATGGATGGATAATATAAAGACAGAAGGATAGAAATGAATGAATGAATGGATGGAAGGAGGGAGATGTGAAAACAGTCAAAATGTCTCAAGAAGAAGAAGCAAAAGAGATTGTAGGGAGGGAAAGTTTCACTTTTATTTGTACAGGAAAGGTAAAAAACCCCCCACAAATGATGATAAAATTGCAGTTGACTAAACCTGACCCAGTTCCATAACTTGTGTTTTTCCTGTATGTATTTATGCATTTGTGTGTGTGTGTGTGTGTGTGTGTGTGTGTGTGTGCGCGTTCAGCGAGTCCCAGGAGCCGGTGCAGAAGCAGCTGACAGCGTTGGATCAGGAGCTTCAGAAGCAGACGGTCCAGCTGAGGGAATGGCAGATGCAGGACCTCCTGAAACTACGACAGCAACAACACACACTGGAGAGAGAGAAGAAACAAACACACCTGCAGGAGGTAGGGAGGACACACACACACACACACGCACACACACACGAGAAATACACACATATAAACACATAAAATTGTACGAGGAGTGCATACAGAAACACGCTCCTCTTAGGGGCAAACACACACACATATGTACACACACACACTATGAAAGTCATACAAAGGCAAATACACACAGACAGACTGACACACCCCATTCCTCCCAGACATTTGCATACACACACACTCACACACACAGCGACACTTTCCTTCTATAAATCCCTGAATATATACACACATACAGAGTGTGATATAAACTGACCTCTAAGAAACTTTGTTCTGTCACTTACTTACACCTACAAGAGCTACACACACACACACACACACACACACACACACACCCCGATGCGCTGACCGGCCCTGTGCGGCGGTGTGTTTTCAGGCCTTCCAGAAGCTGAAGGAGACGGCCCATGAATGTCAAGCAGTGCAGCTGAAGAAGCTCAGGGAGACCTGTGAGAAGTAAGTGCTGCTTCTTCACTGTGTTCGGTCACAGGTTAGAAACTACAAGCAAACATTTGGACAGGAGGAACTCACTGGGGCCCACTGGGAGACTAGTAAAATGTTTGACGTTGTGACAAGAGTGACAACACCTCCCTTTTTTTGCCTTTATTTCTTCTTCTTCATATTATTATTACGACCAGCGTCTTCTGCTAATCTTACTGGATTTGTTTACCTTTCTATGGTTACGGTTCAGCTTCAGTGTAGCCGTGATGCTAGCTACAGACGTTTCTATGGTTACGGGTCTGCTTCAGTGTAGCCCTGGATGCTGGCTACAGACGTTTCTATGGTTACGGTTCTGCTGCAGTGTAGCCGTGGATGCTGGCTACAGACGTTTCTATGGTTACGGTTCTGCTGCAGTGTAGCCGTGGATGCTGGCTACAGACGTTTCTATGGTTACGGTTCAGCTTCAGTGTAGCCGTGGATGCTAGCTAGAGACGTTTCTATGGTTACGGTTCTGCTGCAGTGTAGCCGTGGATGCTGGCTACAGACGTTTCTATGGTTACGGTTCAGCTTCAGTGTAGCCGTGGATGCTAGCTAGAGACGTTTCTATGGTTACGGTTCTGCTTCAGTGTAGCCGTGGATGCTGGCTACAGACGTTTCTATGGTTACGGTTCAGCTTCAGTGTAGCCGTGGATGCTAGCTACAGACGTTTCTATGGTTACAGTTCTGCTTCAGTGTAGCCGTGGATGCTAGCTACAGACGTTTCTATAGTTACAGTTCTTCTGCAGTGTAGCCATGGATGCTAGCTACAGACGTTTCTATGGTTACAGTTCAGCTACAGTGTAGCCATGGATGCTAGCGACAGACGTTTCTATGGTTACAGTTCAGCTACAGTGTAGCCATGGATGCTAGCGACAGATTTTTTGGTGGAAGCCTGTAAATTACTTTAGCTTATGATAAAATCATGGCCAAATGGTCATGGTCAAATAGCTGTGTAATAGGTGGGATAATGTACTAATAATAATGTACCAGTCAATATAAACTCTGCATTGCGTCAGGAAAATCTCATGATGATCTAAGTGCTGAAATGATTAACAATCTTCTACCAAAGTGAAATCTGGCATTAAAGTTGTTGGATGGATGTAATGTTGATACTGTGACTGTGTGTCCAGGGAGAAGAAAGAGCTACAGAAGATCCTGGACAGGAAGAGACTGAACAGCATCAGCGAAGCCAAGAGCCACGACAAAGACAAGGCCGAAGCGTAAGTGTGTGTGTGTTTATGTGTCCGTCTTTCTGAGTGAAGCTCGTGATGTGTATGGGATATTAGGACTGTCAGAATTATTCTCATTCAAACTCTTTTTCTCCCTTTTTTTCCCTTTATCTTTGTCCCTCTCTCTCTGTGTCTTTCTATCTCTCTATAGGGAACTGAATGAGATTAACAGGAAACATATTCAAGACTCTGTCACCTTAATCCGCAGGGTAAGTATACACAGACACACACACACACACACACACACACGCTCTTATCTCCAGTAGTCCTTGAGAGTGTCCATTTATCTACTTCTCAGTACATTTTTCTGCCTTTGTCATCAACTTTACTCTCTCTCTCTTACTCCCTTCCCCCCTCCTCATCTCTCTATCCCTCCACCCTTTTCTTTCTTCCCTCCACAAATGTCATCGTTTTCTCTCCCTCACTTATTTGCCAATCTCTCTGCTTCCTAATCTGCCTTGGCCATCCTTCCCTCCTTCTCTCCCTCCCTTTCTCAACCCATGACTTTATATCCCTCTCATATTTTCTTTTCTTCCCTGCTTCCACTTAATCCCTCCATTCTCCCCTCCTCATTCTGCTGTTCACTACCTATCTACTTCTCCTCATCCTCCTTTCTCTCTATCCACTATCACTGCTACTCTGTCTTTCTTCATTGCCTCCTTAAATCTTCCTATTATCCTTTCTTTCTTAATTGCCTGCTTCCTAAATATTCCTCTTATCCTGTCTTTCTTCCTTATCTCCTTCCTAAATCTTCCTCTTATCCTTTCTTCCTTCCTTCCCTCCTCCTAAATCTTCCTTCATCCTTTCGTCCTTCTTTACCTCCTTCCTAAATCTTCCTCCTGTCCTTTCTTCCTTCCTTCCCCCTTCCTAAATCTTCCTCCTGTCCTTTCTTCCTTCCTTCTCCCTTCCTAAATCTTCCTCCTGTCCTTTCTTCCTTCCTTCCCCCTTCCTAAATCTTGCTCCTGTCCTTTCTTCCTTCCTTCTCCCTTCCTAAATCTTACTCCCTCCCTCCCTCCCTCCCTCCCTTCTTTCCTCCCACCCCAGTTGGAGGAGGCCCAGACCAGGAGACAGGACAAGCTGATGCTGAAACAGAGGGAAGTGCTGCAACACATAGACGAGGACCATCCAGTGGTGAGCCCACACACACACACACACACACACACACACACACACGCACACACACAGACATACATACATACTGTATATATACACATACACACACACACACACACAGTCATACCTCTGCTTGAAGTACTGTTATTTTTCCTATTCAAGAGCTAGCTTTTTTTCATTAAACTTTATTTACCCAGGGAAAGTCGACTGAGCACACACATGCTTTCTTCCAGCAACACACTGATTCACATTCGCAGCTGGGAGCTTTCCAGTCAAGGGCACCTGGATGGTAGCTGTTGAGGGAAGGCAGAGTGCATGTTCACACTGTTCAGCTTGTTTCAGACTGCCAGTGCCTTTTTATACATGAAAGTCAGTGGGGAGCAGCTGCTTTGGAAAGGCACCCCGTCTCAGTTTTTTTTTCTTTCTAAAGTCGAACAGTTCAACTTTTTAGAGGAATGACATTGACCACTTTTTTTGCGAGCCGACTACTACTCAGAATGAAAAAGAAGAGGCTGACAGTGTATGACAGCAGCAACCAGAGTGGAAATGGGGAGAGTATGGGTAGAAAAGAGTCAGTATATGGAGCACACAGGCTCTGCTGTGGGAGTTTCTGCTTAGTGTTTGAGATTTGGACATAAGTAGTTTCTGCTGATAGTGGCAGCTGGTCATTATGGAGACAAAGTGAACATCCTGTGACCCTCATTATCAGCATAAAATGCAGTTAAGGCAGCGGTTTTTCTAGTGTCAATGCACCGTCACTCATTCACTTTCCCCAAACGCACTTTCACGTTTGACATCAGTGATTATGAAGTTTTGAGACTCAACATGGAAACTGGAAACATTTCTGACTTTTTTTTCTAACATCTCTTGTCCTCTCTTCCCGTCTCGCCCATCTCTCTGCAGCTCCAGTCTCAGCTGGAGAGGGATCTGGAGGCGGAGTTTCAGCACCTGCCGGAGGAAATCCGCCAGCACCTGCAGGCGGAACTCCAGAGCAAAGGCCTCCGCAGCGACGCCCTCTTCTCGCCCTTGTCCAATCACAGCAGCCCCAGCTCCGGCTCGGGCCCGCCCTCCAACTGCTCCACGCCCTCGTTCCCCTCCACGCCCAACCGGAGCGGGTGGAACAGGAGCCTGGACAATAGCACCGCCTCACTGGCCGACTCCACTTCCTCGTCCACCACCCCCGTCCTATCAGAGGCCGAGATGTCGTTCAGTTAAAATGAATCCATGTAAAAAAGAAAACAAACGCATACACTCAACTGGGGTCTATAATGATAATAATGTGGGATAGTAATGATATGGGGTATTTACTTTAACTAATTTTATTCTTTTTTGTTTCTTTTGTTATCACTTGTTCTTGTCTACAGAGCTTTATTTTTGTTTTTTATTTTGACGTTGATGTTTTTTTGTCAGACTATACATCATGCGTCTTGTTGGACGATTCCATGAGTCAAAAACAACTTTTTTTTTTTTTTACATTTCCTCGTCTTTTTTGCCTGTTGCTTTTAACATTTTATACCCTTTCATAATGTTTTCTTTTCATCATTCTCATTTTCTTCCAGCCAATCAGCATTCAGCTAACTCCACTTTAACCTCTTTGACTCCCTTTGTTGTAATGGAAAGCTTTAAAATGTGTAGGGAAGAATAGGCAGGTGGGAGAAATGTTTGGTACACACTGTGTTTCTTGGTTCAGGCTTTTTATTTTTTGAGAACTGCAAGTCATGTGGTTGACTTTGTTAATGAAGTATTTTAATTATTCGTAACATACAGATTTCTCCAAAGCCTGGGCTGATGTGATTCCTTACATATGATTGGTCCAAGTGATTCTCAGTTCTTTTTTTTTTAATGAGTTTACACAACATTTGACCTTTTGCATTGCTTTGTCATGGGTTGGACCTATAAATACATCGGGAACTATGTAGAACATAGCCTCTGTATGCTACAAATGAACGGTCAGAATACTTCTGCAATCAAGGAAACCACATGTCTTCTCCACTCTGTCATAAAGATCAAAACCCAGAGAGGAAATTCTCAAGGAATTTCAGTGCTACAGTTTGAGAATTTTAATCTAGCAACCAAAAGCTTTTATAATCAGAAATCAGGAAAATTAAGGAAAACACGGTTTGAATTTTTAAACTTTAACATTTTTTAAAAATCTAAAGTTTTAGTTGTAATGGCAGTAGCTGACCAGCAAGGGGTGCTGCTGTCTAAACTGTGTGTTTTAATCAATGGCTGCACGTTATTCAGCCAGGTTATCCTATGATACACACACACACACGTACACACACACACCCTGTCTAGCCAGGCTTTGCAGCGTCATTGGTCAGGATAAGTCTCTGGCCTTTAACCTCCAATCAGAATCCAGGGTCAGGAGTCACCCATCTGGACACACTAGTGTGTGTGTGTGTGTGTGTGTGTGTGTGTGTGTGTTTAAGCAAAGAAGGGCGGGGAGAGAGAGTGATGCAACACTTTGACTTTCTAGAGGCATGTGTGTAAGCAGACATCTCTCTCTCTCTCTCTCCCTCACACACACACACACACACACACATGCACACAGATAATCATGGACACTATGTACCAAAGAGCACACTGTGCTGATGCCTCCATGAGAGTGGTGTCAACGCACCACACACACACACACACACACACACACACACACACACACACACACACACACACACACACTATATTGGTTCAGAGGCTAAAACTCTCCAGGATGAAGGGCAAAGTGAATAAGTCTTTAAAATCCCTGCTTCATCCAATCCACTCTCTGTTTGAAAAACACACCAACACACACTTTAGAGAGGAATCTTAATAATTTTCCAAAAATCTGAGATTACCGAACTCTGCAAGGGTATGTGTGTGTGTGGGTGTGTCAGAGGTTAATCTCATGAGAAGACATCTGCTTTTTTGGGACTATAATACCTCCTACTAAATGGAAAGTGTGAAGCTCGACGCCTGTGTCTTTCTGTGTGTGTGTGTGTGTGTGTGTGTGTGTGTGTGTGTGTGTGTGTGTGTGTGTGTGTGTGTGTGTGTGTGTGTGTGTGTGTGTGCGCGTTGGTGCACTTGGCTTTCCTCATTCGCACCCTGGTGAAAGACATCATATACTGTAGCCCAGGATACAATTCACATATTTTCTTCCTGTGATAATAGACAGTTCAATCATTATTGATGATGATTTAAAGCTGCACAAGGCAAGTTTTCTATGTAAAAATCATCCATCTTACACACAGCAAGTGACCAATCAGAACTTCCCTCCAGAGAAAGCTGGACTCTGCTACACTAGACACTAATAAGAAGACATTTAGGTCCGAGGAGTGTGCAGTTTACTGACATTTCTGGATATCAAAGCCTCAAAATTCAAACAGATCTCTCACCAGTGTGAAAAATCCAGCTTTAGTAGAGACTAAAGTCTAGATTGAATTGTCTACAGTCATAGGAATAAGCTATGTACATTCTATTTTAGGGGGAATATGCCCTTTAAAATATACTGCACAGTTCATACAGCACGCTACAATATTCCACACAAACCAAAATATCAGACGTATAAGATTGTGACACACAAACCAAACGGTACTTTAACTTCAATATCTGCCTTTTCTGTCTGTCAAAGCTTCTTGTTTGCATTTTGCATTTCGTTTGCTCTGTTTTCATCCATTACTGGATAGCTATGTTTTTCCTAAGCTAAGCAAAATGTTAAAAAGTTTTCTTTTTTTTCTTGTTTTTTTTTCCAGTATGAGGGGTATAATGATGGGTCTCTGTGTATATGTATTCAGTGTATACGTTTAGTTTCACATGAATTTTACTACTGACCACAAGTGCTGGAGAGAGAGGGAGGAGGGAAGGATGAGGAAAGACGGGATAGTGACTGTTTTTTAGAAGTAGAGGTGGACAGTTTTTTGTTTGGATGAGATTCAACTGCTTTCTAGAAAGTGAAAGATAATAAAACAAGTCCCCTCTTGTTCTCTCCTCATCCTCCCATCTTCCTCCTTCAATAAGCACTGGCTGCCTGTCTGTCTGATTATCCCCCCCCCCCCTCCACATACACCCCTTGTACTCCATTATCATCAGAGTCATCATCTATTTAAATGGTATTTTAACAACTTTTAACTTTTTCTTTTGTTATGAGTGATTTATTTAAGTTGTCGGTGCAAAGAGGCGTCTGCGCAGGTTGCTAGAACAACCGGCGGTCTGTAAACTTTATTTGTGGTGTCACTTGTGACTGTTGTTTCCTCAATGCCTCAAAGCCATGTTTGTGTGGAAAAATATGACTTTAAATCAGATTAGCCAAGAGAGTGTCCAGCCAAACCTGATGTCAGATCAACCATTCAAAATGCAGTTTGTAAGTTTCATGGAGCTCTGCTTCGTCCTGCAACAGGGTTTCTCAAGAGCTGGCATCCAGGTTGGAGCTCACACATCTTTTTTGTAGCCAGTGTGTTTAGTCCATAGATGACCAGTAGGAAGCTAGTGGGGTCGCCACTTTCCTAAGTTCTTAATGTTGTGCAATGAGAAGATTGTGAGCCATTTCCGCTCTGGATGTCCAGTACAGAGTGTGCAACAGTGTGTATGTAAATCCTGTTGAGATGTTGCTATGCTGTCTCATTTTGTACACCAACAGCTAAAGGGTCTATATGTACTGTAGTAAACTAATTACTGTACACCCAGAGGTGAAGCTGCTACCAATCTCCCACTGCAATATAAATCAAAAGGCTTATTCGCCAAAAAGTCCATGCTATCCTCCCAGGCAGCAGAACCAACGACAACACTGTTGAATGTGTGAACCCTGCTTAAGTTAACCAAAATCAAGCCCATCTCAAGTATTTAAAATAACACTTCTAGTTGTCTTTGAATCTGACTTGTACATTATAACTAGGTACTCAGAGTTTTATCATGTATTTTTGGGGTGAAATATCCCTTTTTTTTCAATAACGGGATGTAAGATAACCCCCTTTCAGCTGAGAAAGTCTTTATGTTGTTAATGCACTTTTATCATTCTCTTCTGTGTTTTTTTAATGTTTGTAAAAACTTTCCTTTCCCTGTGACCTGGACACCAATACAACCACTTTCCAACGATTTTTACCTTCGTCTAAAGTTAGTTGTTTATTTTTAGTAGGTACTGGACCTGGGCAAAAGAGTGGTTGAGCACATTTTGAATATTTGAAGAGAAGCAAAGACACGGGGAAGGCTTTATTTGCACTTGAGCTTGGAATTATTCGGTTCTACCGACATTCAGAAAAGCTTTATATATCGGGGTTTAAGTCATCACATTCCATAGAGCCAAACTAATTTAAGATGTCAGCCAAAACCTGACTTCAGCCTCGTGTAAAGACCTGATTCTAGAGTTACATTGTATAAATGACTCATTCTTTACCAAAATGTCAGCTAGAACCTTAGAAATCCAAGGTCACGAATTACCTGGCAAGAGTAATATTTCCTCACAAACCGCAAGTTTTGCCAGGAAGTCTGATGAAACCTCAAAGCTAACAACAGGACATGGAGTGCATTGCAGTTTCAAACAAACTCCACAGGTGCTCATGGGATAAGAAAAGTGTAATTTAAGAGAACCATAAGAAAAATATAATTCTCATGTGTAAAGTTATTAAGAAAATCTGTAAGAAAATGAAAAATCTCAGAAACCACTAGTGGTTCAAATGCTTTTTGCCCTGGTCTGTAGGCTCTTACTCTATTGTAGAAACACAGGTTGTTGTTTCTAGATTAGCTGCCAGTGGCTTTAATTTTAGAGGTAGGTGCAGAAATGTGAAAAAATTACAAAACAAGACAGTTCACAGGTGGAACTGCTGGATTCATTTATGTAGCTAAAGTCAATAGCTCAGTAGTGTGTTGTGACTGTGAGATAAAGTTCAAGTCTTTTTTTGCTGTTGAATCATCTGCTGTACAGTCTAATATGGTGTTTTTAGAAGTTTGGCCCATTGGTCATCTTACCCAATATATGAAAAGAAGATTTGCGCCAAAATCATCTCTGTGAATCTGGTAGATACTTCTGTAGATAGGTGACTAGCGTTTTTTTTTAGTTTTTTTTTAACTACATTCAATAGCAGAACACTCTTCCTGTGAGATTTGGAGCAGAACTTTCAGAAGAAAGTTAGCAAAGTTAGCTAGACAGCTAAAGTTTTTGCACTGTTGATTCGTAATGGACTTCACTAAAGATGAAGATTGAGACTTTGCTTTCACAAGTTATGAATCTACAGGCCACAGAATGAACTTTGGATTACTAAAAGGCCTATCTTCATACTTTAGATAATGCTAACCGCCTATGATTACTTAACATACTATATGCTAAACGTTAGCTGTGCACCGGACAACTATCTGCCAGAGACACAGAAATGATTTTGGTGCCAATCATCTCATCACATATTGGGTAAGGTGACCAATGGGCCAAACTCCCAAAAAACTCAGTGTAGTCCTTTAAAAGATGAATATGAGGCAACCATAATAATAACCATAATTAGTTATCAGCTTTTGATTCTGGGTACTGGCCTCCATGTTAAACAACAACAAAAAGACCAGCTTTAGTTCACTTTCCTATGTGCTCAGACTTTGGACTGTACTGCTTTGACACAGAGAGGAGAGAGAGGCACAGTCGGCATGCTAACGCCGTTAGCTAGTTTCCTACCCGCCAGAATGGAGCCTGGGGGCGGATTCTTGTTAGCCTTGAGCGTTAGCCTGTTCTTTCTGCCCTGCTTATGTTGAAAACACACATTTAAACACACACACACACACACACACTCACAATATCATACTTTTAATATACTCTGACACAATTACAGCACTATACCATTAGACGCTATGCTCACTTCAGCATTACACACACACGCACACACACACTTTCTCCTCGACTTTACTCTTATTAGACATTTGGTCCGACTCTCTCCCTCAGGCCCACCCTAAGGCTTCTGGATGTCATGTCTCTCTCTCTCTCTCGCTCTCTCTCTCTCTCTCTCTCTCCCCTCTCTTCCTTCCTTTCAGTTTCACTCAATCATGAGACACATCTTTTACTTTTTGACAAATTAAAAGTGAAAGCAATGTTTGGACAGTTCATTAGAGGAGGGAGAGAGTGGGAGAAAGGAAGCATGCGATATAGATTAGACAAGCTATATAGTGAGCTTTCTTGACACTGTATATGTAGTGTATGTGACCGGCGGAGTTAAAGGGAATACTATACAAAGATCCAGATGTAATATTTTATTGTTCCTTCATAATTAATATAAAGTGTATAACTGAACATCCAATAATAAATACCCGACTTTGTCTTACAGAGCTGAACCTCGGCTGTTTCTTGGTTTCTTTCTGACTGAGATGCTTTATATAAGTGTTACATGCATTAATTAGGTCATTTCTGCAGTTTCTTCAATACTTTATTTTGCTGCAGCATTTTGGTCTTAACTTCCACCTTAACTTCCACTTAACTCCCATTCATTTGTAATGGAAAGTTTCTATTATTCACCACTCTTTGCTGTCTAATGTGTTTTGAGCTGATTGAATTTGACATTGAATTTTAAGGCAAAGGTTTTCCTTCCACTCTTTTTTCCCTCTAATTCAGAGGTGGGTGGTGCAGACAGTAGGGAGACAAATCAGTTTAATCAAAGGAATCAGGTTCAAGACGTCATGACAGCAAAGCGTTTGCCCTGCCGAAGTGTCCTTGAGCAAGACACTGAATCCCTACCAGCTCCTGGGCTGGAAGAGGTTTTCCCTACAGGGATCAATAAAGTATCACATTATTATTATAAGAAAACAACATCCATATGAAGGAAAGAAATTTATCAGAACAGATAGCAGCATACGCCTTTCACAAAATAGCCGATCTTAAACACTAAATATCCACTTCAGACTGAAGGAGATGCAGTGATATTTGGTCCTGTCAAGTCTTGGGACAGGTATAGGACCAGGATACATGAACAGCTGGCTTTAGATGGGCAATACAGGAGCTGGATTAATGTGGGTAATTTAGTGATCTTAAAAGAACAAAAATGCCAAGAAAAATCCGGCTGGTCATTATTCTATTGAAATTCCTTCATTGCCTCAAAATGCTGCTTATGTATTATTGCTCTGATGTATCATTATGTGAGAGTCCAGCTCCAAGCATTCCCCTCTACAGGAGTCGTTTTATGCATGAAGGAGCGTACAGTGTATCAACACTAGACTGGATAGATAGGGATTCAGTCAGACATATCACGTAATGTTATAGATTTGAGTCTGATTACATCTAAGCATGTCATTCTCTCTCTCTCTCTCTCTCTCTCTCTTTCTCTCTCTCTCTCCTTCTTTTCACTCCAATATATACTAGGCTATCTGATAAAACAGGCAAAATAAAAACTAAATCAAAAAGCAAGGTGGAATGTTTCATTATCAGAGTTTCCATGGCTGCTTTATGTGTGAATGAACATCAACACTCAGCTGTACAGCTGTACCTCTGAGGCAGTCAGTGTGTGTATGTGTATGTGTATGTGTGTGTATTTATATATTTTGGAGTGTGTGTGTGCGTGTGTGTGTGTCCCTCCCATCAATCTGTAGTCCGCAGGCGGCTTTGTCTCATCGATTGACAGGATGACGACTAGGCAGACACACACACACACACACACACACACACACACACTTACATGCACAGACACACACATGCTCTGAAGGACTGTTTTGCATCTGCTTCTGACAGCTGCAGAAGTGTGACAACAGCAACACACTGCCAGACGGGTCACACACACACACACACACACACTCTACAGTTTGATACAGCCGCTATCAATAAATGGATTGTACAGTAGGCATCATATTCACACACACACACACACACACATTAACTCAGCAACGAGAGCGAGTCACACTGTACGCTGCTGTGAGGTTAACCATTTAGAAAATGCGTCATGCTGCCCCCCCCCCATCACACACACACACACACACACACACACACACACACAGAGTCACCAATCATTTCACACTCCTTTTTATGACTCGTCTGAGCAGCTTATGGTCCAGACGACAGCTTGATCCTCTCACTCTCTCTCTCTCATCCCTTCCTCTTCCACTCATGTTTTCTCTCTCACTCTTGCACTCTTGCATCTCATCCTCCCCCTCTCTCTCTCTCTCTCTCTCTCTCATCCCTCGCTACTCTGCAGGGGTGGAAAGGTTACAGATCACTGATTTACCTGCTGCAGATTCTCAGTAATCACTAACGCAATGTGTTTCTAGGGAGAAAAGGCAATTTATTCTGCAGTACAGATCAGAAACAAGCGTTGTTTCAAAATGTTAAATGTCCATAATATCACAAACAAATTGTCTTATCTAATCACTTTTTGAAACGTGTAATCTGATTTCTTTGTTTTTCTCAATAACTGTAATGGAATACAGGTGACTTTTTGCAATCAAATTAGTGTAATCTGATTACTTCTAGCCTAGCTCTTGCCCCCATTCTTCTCTCTTCTCCCCGTTTTCTCTCCCATCCTGCCTTTTTTTTTGTCATCCACCTCTCTCTCCTCTCTCTTTATCCAACTCATTTTCTTTCCAATCATCTCCCTCTCTCTTATCCTCACTTTTCCTCTCTCTTATCCCCTGCCCCCCCTTCTCTTCCTCTTCTCTCTGTTCAAATTATGTTCTTTTCTTCTTAACCATCATCTGGCAACCTTTCCGGTAACGCTTTATTTTACAGCCCGCTAATTACGGTGTAACTAGTTTGTAATTATGGGGTACTAATAAAATAACAATGCTGTAGTTACAGAGTAACAACAGCAGAAGAAGTCCAGGAATTAAGGGGTAACAATTTTGTAATTATGAGAGATCTACAAGGTAGTTATGGTGTAACTATTTTTGTAATTACTGCATACTTAAAAAATAATTACAGGGTACAATAACGTAATTAGGGGGGACAAAACAAATGTTATTGGTGCTTGTTCCCTGTTGTCCCTAGTTACCATAATAATAATAATTTTTTATTATTTTTTTTTTTTTACAGAAAACATGTGGTATATTAAAAATAAAATGGACTCTCAGTGAAAAAACAGCCACATTTAGAATAAATATTGATTATATTGTTAGTAATAGAGGTATAGAAAATGTTAATGGCCAACAGATATTGCGCAAATGCGCAAAGACAATATAACAGTAGTGTGCAAAGAAATGTATTCAAATAAAATGATTCAGTTGTTCAACTGTGTAAAGTGGACAGGAAGATGACAGGAGTTCAGAAGTGGACTGCAGGTGAGAGGGCAGTCAAGCAGGGCTTTGGCTCTCCTTCTGTCTGGCAGGTCTGTTGGAGCGGCGTCTCTGCTGTTGCAGCCATGTTGTCAGCACATTTCTTGTTCTTCCCCCGGAATATGCGGGATAACCAAGAAAAGAAGCCACGCTTCTTCTTCTTTGGTTTTGTTGACAGGCTGTCTTTGGCACTGGAGCTCTGAGGTCCTGTAGGTTCAACCAGTTGGACGGGTGGAAGTGTCTTTTCAAGGGTCAGACCGGACAGATGCTTGGTGTCCTTTACAGTTTCAACCACAAGGCTTGGTGGAGCTTTGACTTCAACCTGGATGGCTGGAGCCTGGGACTCCTGAAGCAGGTTGGTTGATCCTTCCTTAAGCAGGTGAATCAGGGTGTATTCAGCAAGAGAGACGGGGAGAGCCTCCTCTGAGGTGGAGTTACTGTCAGGTCCAGCAGAGAGGACAGTCACTTTTGTTCCCTCACAACATTCAGGTTGATGCAGGACGGGGACAGAGCTTTCAGCAGCGGCCTCAATCTGTGCACAAGAGCTGAACGTTTCCGTCTTGAATATAAAAGGACATTGTTCAGCCTCCTTCTCCAAGTTCTGGAGGAACAGCTTCAGTTTAGAGTCAGCTCTGACGATTGGCTCCCATTCATCAAGATGATCTTGAGTAGGGGCATGGTGTGCAGTGCAGGCAGCCATAAATGTAGAACTCACTGTGAGAAGCATAGATGTGCTTTTCACCAAGTTCCTCCTCCTCCAGGAGGACTGAGAGAGGAACTGCATCAGGTGAGAATCAGTGCTGCTGACAACAGGTTCCCATTTGTCAAGATGGTCGTGATACGTCGTGTATCACCTAACCCGTGACCGTTTTTTTAAATTTATGTATTTGGTCAACAGCATTTTTAATTAACTTAATATTTTACAGGTTTAGAACTGATTGTTTTGCTCTCCATAATTATTTTGTTCATCGTGGTTTTTGTTCTTGATTTGAACTTACAATGACTACTTTTTGGTTACAATAATTTTTGTTTCATTTACAACTTTTTCTTTTTCAACTCAAACATATTGGCCCTGATTTGAACCCATAATGAACCTTTAAGCACCGGCATTTGTTTAGTCGCTCCAAATTACGTTACATTACCTTTCCTTCTTTCTTTCTCTCTCCCTCTCTCTCCTCCTCCAGGTATAAACAAACAAGGCAAACTCTTCTCCTTATTATCTCAACGCTCTTCCTCCTCACACACGCACACACACAGCTCTACTCAAAATAGACTTTCATCCTACAATGAAAAGCAGACCTCGTCACTCTCATTCAACAACCCCCGTCTCTTTTTCTCTCCCTCTCTCTCTCTCTCTTTCTATCCTCTACATCCTCTCATCCGCTCATTCCAGACTCTCTCTCTCCCTCTTTTTCTCCTCCTCTATCCTCGCTGACAGTGCTGTTTCTCTTTTATCCTTTCACGGTTCTCTCTACTGTACATCCTCTTTCGCTCTCGAGCCATCCCTCCCTCCTGTCACCATCCTCTCTCTGTTTCTGCTTCTTCCTCCACTACTTTTTTCTTTTCATTTACTCCTACTACTCATACTCCTTGATACTTTCCATCCTATTGACTACATTTCTGACTGATGAAGATAATTATTAGATGTAGGTCACCAAACATCGACCTTAAATGCTCCCCTGATGTGATATATATATTTTTTTATTTTTATGACTGTCAATAGAATTTCTGGTGATTTTTGCTTTATCTTTGCTCTCAATTATAATGACAATAAACAATACAAGATCAAATTTTGACTTATTTGGTGAAGTCATGGTGGCAGTTGGTGGCTCTTGGTTTTCCTGTTTCTCTCACAGTCCATATTTTTAGCTGTGTGTTTCCATCCAACTGTCAAGCAAACTTTAAGCAAACTTCTGAGATGTGGCAAAAAATAAAAATCACGTCACATCAGTTTAAGAGAATTAAAAGGCTTCCTGAATGTCAAAAAACTACCCCCCCCCCCCCCCCCACACACACACACACAAAAGTTGTCATTGTCCTTTAGTGTCAGATGAGGTTAGCCATATTATATGCTTTCATGCACCGACTAATGGCCATACAACCATGACAGACATCGTACAGACTCATGGGGGTGACACTGTGTATGACATTTCTGTAAGGTTGTAGTCGACAGTTATTTCACCGCCTTTCAGAACATCCAAAGCCACTTTTGACTTGTTGAATTATTCCGCTGTGAGATTGAACCAAGCTTGCATCATCTTTATTGTATTTTATTGAAAAAGAAACTTTTCCACCTCAAGAGTGCATGTCATTTTTGTTGCGATATTGAGAAAATTCGACTGGAATTTGCCGTTTCCACGCGGCTTTTCTAATTCGGTGCATCATAATTTACATAAAAATACAGCTTTTGTCAAATTGTAATGTTGCTCTTTGTTTCTGTTTACACCTCTGTAAACGACTGAAACAGAACTCAGTGACATTTGTAGGAATACAAATATGAATATCGAAGAATGTGTGAAGTTGTTTGTAAAAACTAAAGAGCAAATTAACCAACTGACAAGTGTCCATGTCAGTTGATGCGTGGAGGTAAACATCTGGGCCCAGGAGAGGTGAGGCGATCAACGTAGCGTGTCATTTCCTGTCTTCTTCCTCATCCCACAGGACGAAGCCGCTTCGACATCAGCTCCATCGCTTCCTTCTCACGTTTCAATTTGTTCATTTCCTTCTCTCCTTGTCTTTCCATCCCACCTTCTGGTCTCATTCACACAATTTCTGTCTCTCTCTCTCTCCCTCTGTCTTTCTCTCTTTCTTCCTCTGACACACGTAGTCTCTCTCTCCATCTCTCTCTGTCTCTCTCCCTCTGTCTCTCTCTCCCTGTCTTCCTGCTCTGTCTTTTCTCTCTACATCATTCTCTCCTCCTCCTCTCTCCCCTGTCTCTCCCTCAGGACCGCTGTGTTTACTCTTCTTCTCTTCCTCCCGTTCTCCTCCAGCGGAGGATGGAGGCGTGTCACGCCGCCGTGGTTACCGCCGCGTTGCCGTGGGAATAACAGCTGCCACTCCGTTGTTCAGAAACTGTCAGAGAAGAACGGGGAAGGAAAAAAAAAAACAAACAAAAAAAAAACTCGGTGGAGTGAAAATATACAAAACATAAACTCTGCTAAACCCTTGAGTCAAACTTTGGGTGGTTTTCCCAGTAGGCCAGTCTTATAAAGTGCATATAAAGTGCATGTGTGGATAAAAATACACACACACACACACACACACACACCTGCACTATTATGAAGGCAGTGTTGGGCCTGGGGGGGTAAAATATGTGCAGGGGAAGCGAATGGGAAGCGCTCTCGCCTCCCACGACCCCAGTGGAGCTGCTTATTGGCCAACAGAACAAGTCAGTGGTTGTACTGGTGAGGTCCCAGGTGTGTGTGTGTGTGTGTGTGTGTGTGTGTGTGTGTGTAAACCTCCCTCCCCCTTAACGACTCCCCCCGGGCCTGTGCTGTAAATAAGAAAGCACTGTTAGTCATCTTCCCTGGTTAAATAAGAGCTTAAAACAACAAGCCTGGTCCCTCAGCACTTCAAAAGTGACCTCTGTGGGACAGTTTTTCATTTTCACTTGTCAGTTTCACCTAAATGCACAAAGATGGCGGCTTCCTGGTTTGACCTCGCTCTGTCTTACCCAGTGAGCTTTTCACGGATGGAGACTTGCTGGGGGAAGCCAAGTCCGACCCCTTAGGCTTACATGACATGCAGGTTCAACGTCGACCCAAATGAGTACGATATTATTTAAACATAAACATGAACATGATATTATGATACATGATACAAATTCATATAAAACAGCTTTGTACACCGTTTTGAGCAGGTCCCACAAAATGAGGTAGATAGCAGCTACGGACGACTGCAAAAAGTACAAAATTCTTGCCATACTGTACATTTTATCCTTCAGTACAAGTCCAATGTGTTACATGCTTTTTGTGCTGTAAAATACCACAGTATAGATGCAGAGTGGTGGGATTATTAGGACTCAGAAGGTATCAATTTTCTCTAAGAAGAGCAAAAAAGATGTATGGATTTACAGCAGCCAATCATCATATTGCTTTAAAGCAGTAAAAATGAATTTGTATCTTCACATTATTCCCGTGAGACATACGCGCCTCTCTAACCAGGGCAATCAGGAGTGAAAGCGAAGTTTAATGTAGTGTCTTGCTCAAGGACAGGTCAATAGAGACCGACATTAGCTGCCATGGGGGAGTGAACCTGTGACCTTTTGATCGGTCGGGTCAGGACAGGTCAGCCCTATTATTCAGCTATTCAGCGGCCTGAGTGTTAAATTAGAGGATGTGGGCTGACAGAGGCTAGATTTAGACAGGCAAAATGATCTACTGAAGCCCTCCGAGACACAGATCAGACCCTTTTCATCACTGTTTTACCAGAGAGAGAACGCTTGGAAATCTGATCCAAGGCCTAATCTAAGCCATGA
>NW_027281250.1:42500-62500 GCF_046629955.1 Centroberyx affinis | reverse complement strand
ACATGTGGACACACACACACACACACACACACACACACACACACACACACGCACCCAGACCAACCTCCTGCAAGGCTTATCAACCTTTAAAAAGCCTACATTTCTAAATCCGTCCCCTATCCTTGTGTTCCTGTGGCGTCAGCAGGACTATTATACTGCCCACTCATTCTCAAACTGGCAACAGTTACGGAAGCTTAAGTCATTGATAAAAAAAAAACAAGCGGGCCAGGAGCCGTGCCAACGTGCTCGTCCGGTCACCGGTTCAAACCTGGCAACCCGCTCCTTCCTACAGAAATGACTGAATGAACGAGAAGAACGGAGAGACCGTCTTTCAGCCGGATGGAATTAACGTGACGATATTTTGGGGATGAGTATTGGCGCTTTCATAAGATATTTACACACAAGAAAATTTGTAATGATCATTTGTAATCGGTAATAAGTATTGGGGATATGATGAGCAGGTAATTTACTCATTTTACTCAGAACAGGCTAATAAGTTGAGAAAATTGTGTCACTTTACTGTAACGCAGCATTGAAGACCAGGAAGAAGTAACATTTAAGTTATTTCACAATATTACGATATTACCAAAATCCCAGAATCCCACTTTTTCCATGCTTGCTTTATACTGTCTTATATGTCATTCTATCATATTCTATGTGATATGAGCTGCTTTTATTGTTCTTGAACTTGAACTTGAACTTGAACAGCTTGGAAAATTCAACTTTTTTTCCCTTGTCTTTTCAGAAAGGGCTAAAGGGATGAATTTAAATCTGACCGGTTTTGTTCCAACTGTGTAACATTCACAGAAGAATCGTCCACGCAGGATGGAGGGGATTTCTCCCGCTGCAGGACGCCCGCAGCACAGGGGGGGGGGGGCGGTTTAAACGCATGAGGCAGCGTTCGCCCCGCTCATCCCCTCCGAACCTCCCACTCATCTCACATCTGTACAGACGGCGACCTTGGCGAGGCCAATTCCCGCTCTCGGCCTCGCCCGGTCCATTTAGCGCGGTCACTCGCGAATGAGCTGGCTCCGTTGTGCCCGCGTTTAAATTGGGCCGAGAGCAGCGGGTGATCTGTCCGTATTTAACGAGGCAGATGGTGGGCAGGTAAATTGTTGTTTTCAATCCCATTTCTCTCTCTCAAACCTACTTGGAAAACCAAATAGGTAAATTATTGTTTTCTCTCCGAAGTTTAAGAGTCAGTATCGGGGAAAGCGGTTGGGTTCCCGCAGATTTCTCTTTCTCTTATTCTGTTGTTAGCAGGAGGGACGCATGTAATTAATTTATACTGACAAGACATATGTCATCCCTTCTGTCCAGCTTCAGTCCAGCCTCTGGGAAGGGCAAGGCTGTTAACGCAAACATTTAAGTCTGGGCTTCAGCACACTTTCTTACACACACACACACACACACACACACACAGACACAACAACAGATGGGTTGACTTCATGTGATATGTGGACATAATATTCTCGTATCAAATTGTTTCTTACACTGACCGATATCAACTTTCACACACACACACGCCATGCCTGAATCAACAGACTTTTCACAACAAAAACAAATTAAAAAAGAACAAAAATAGCACAGCTTCTTGTTACAGGATCATCCCCCGTATGAATAAAACACCAACGGTTCAGCACATCTAATATCCTGACGCACACAGGTTGGCGACATTTCGCTGTAGTGTGAAAACCTTGTACAATTAGATTTGGCAGTTTTCCGTTTTTTTTTTTAACTTGAATTGAAAATTTGCACCGTCTCCTGCGTGGGGAGGCAAATTCAGGACTCTTGGACCAATGGAATCCCATTAAAAAGCACATTCTGTATTTTCAAAAATGCAATAATTTCAGCTGTAAAATAGGAATAATTTTTTCTTAATTCCTCAAAAGCTTTGTTTTTGGGGAGATACGAGGTCTTCTTCAGACAGTAGTGACGTCTCCCTCCTGTGCAGAGCTGCCATTTCATTCTTTATCATCCAAAACATACACACGCCTGACCTTTTTTTTTTGAGAAAATGGATATATTTCTATTGGATTTCTATTCGATTTCTACTGTAAGTGATGGCTTTCTACCTGTTGCGGACGCAGCCATCGCAGAAGTCACGCTGCCGCTGCTGCTGCTTCAACTCCCAAGAGAAACTGAAATCCTGTGGGACTTCTACCATGGCTGCAAGGTAACACTGAATGATTTCTACCTGCCAAGTGATGCTTCTCCTATTAAATCTTTGGAAAACGGAGACTGGGGGGGGTGGGGGTTGTGTTCAGTACGAAGAAACGTCACGTTCACAACTGTTGCAATAGTCGTGTGGTATTTCAGAGCTGCCGTTCATTTCCCTCTCTACACCTCTTCCGTCCGCCTGATTCATCTCCCTTTCTTACAGCCTCTTCCCTTGCGTGTAGAAATGTTCTTCGCTTCGGAGGAAAAGGGCATAAAACTCTTCCCGAGCCTTTCCTCTTGCGGGGAAAGGGGACTCGAATGAAATATTAGTGTTTTCTCACACACATCAATAAAGTTTCTTACATTATCATGTACAATTAGAAACAACAGGTACGGTCATCGTTTTGACTTATCATCATCATTGTCATTGTCATCGTCGTTGTCATGGTCACTGCCAGTGAAATCCTTCATTCTGATTGGTCCTTGCTCCTTCCCTGTGTCTCCTGCTTGGTCCTGTCCTCCGAGAATCACTTTAGGTAGACAATGTTCACTTTCCCCACTGTGTGATACAGTTTTTGAGTGTAAACAGTGTTCCTCGCAAGCAACAACAATAATAATGAGGTGGACTGCTTGCTTAAGAGCTGCTGCTCCTGTTTTCAAAGTCTCCAGTCTGATCGCAGTCTTTTAGTATTTCTCCACATCTCCACTCCACTTAAACATATACACTTCTATTTATTTTTGTACATCCAACCAGGCCACTTCGCCGGCCCACTTTAAAGACACCCCCCCCCTTCCAACCCTAATCCACCATCTTGGATGGTGGTCTTCAATACGCAAAGTCACACCATCTTTTCCCAGTTCGCTTCATTTTTTCCCAAAGTCTGTCACAGCACCAGCCATAATCTCCAGACAACTTGCTCTTCACTTCCTTCTTCTCATCTCGTCATGTTTATACGTCATTTTTTTTGTTTTTACAATTGCACGGTAACAACATCAACACTTGACACCATTGAAAAGTTTAGAAAAAAAAGGGGGGGAAGGGGAGGGGGCGGGGTTTTCTTTTACCGGAAGAAGGAGGCTGTTGATTGGCTTCAAATTGGAGCGAAGGGAGAGGGAGTTGGGGATTGGCTCAATTAAAGTGTGTGTGGCGGGTGGGGAAAGGGGGGGGGGGGTGTCATTGACTACAGGTTCTTAATTATCACGACGTTAAGACAATTCAACGACCTATAGGGGGAAAGTCAGTAAGGCAAGAGGGAGGGACGGAGGGACGGAGGAGCATATGATGTATACAGTCTGTACAGTAGAGAAGAGAGGTGAGGATGTTGTCAGGAAAGGGATTGTGGGGAAGAGGGGGGGAGGGGGGCAACGAGGACTACTTTGCACAGTGTATCCAGGAAGAGAGGGATGAGAGGAGGAAAAGAAAGTCTTCAAAAAAGAACACAAAACAAAACAAAAAACGGGTTGATATTGTCTGTTTTTGCCCGTCCGCCGAGTAAACCGGTTCTCCATTGCAGATTCACCTGAGGGCTCCAAGGTGTGTGTGTGTGTGTGTGTGTGTGTGTGTGTGTGTGAGTGTGTGCGTGTGCATGGGTGTTGTGTGCAATTAGGGGGGGCAGGGAGGTGTGTGTGTACAGTATGTTAAGTCACTGATAGAATTACATGTTGGGGTTGCCATGGATATGAGGGGAGGATCCGCTGTTCCCGTGACGACCAAGATAAGTAGGACTGAGGGAGCGAGAGCGAGAGAGAGAAAGAGAGAGAGAGAAAGGGGGGGTGTAGGGGAGGACAAGAATATTTCTCTCCTCATCCATCCTTAGTTTCTTCTCTTTCTTTATGTTTTTCCATCCCTTCTTTTCTCTTTTCTCTGCTATTTCACCTTTCTCTTTTCTTTCTTTTTCTTGCCTCCAACTTCCTCTCTCTCTTCTCTGTTTATCCCTCACCCTTTCCTTGCCTCTTCACCTTCGTTTCCCGCCCTTTCTCTCTATCTTTGGGTATGTGGCAGTGAGGTTTTCAGACAAGCCGGCCACACAGAAGACAAATTCTGTCTCGGTTTCTCTTCTCTTCTCTCGTCTTCTCGCCTCCCTTCATCCCTCTTTCCCTTTAGAGCCCTGTTGATTGGCTGAAGTCTCTCTCCTCTCTGTTTATATGTCTACATACAAACAGTCTGTAAAACCTTTGCACATTGTATTTACTCATTTAGTTGTTCAGTAATATGTTTTGTAAAGTTATTCTTCATTTAAAGGTAGTTTCCCTCCCACTGAATACATGTGGTGGATCACACTGTGTTAAAAAGCTGCTAACCCTAAAAGAATTTCATTATTCCTGGTTTCAATGGAGAGTTTTAGTGTCCCATGACAGTCTAAATACTGTTTCAGAGGCTTTTCCTCGCTGACAAGAATACAATTCTGGGGAAACCACTGAATATTTGTAATTTTTGGGCATTAAATTGGTCAA
This sequence comes from Centroberyx affinis, assembly GCF_046629955.1. NCBI lineage: Eukaryota > Metazoa > Chordata > Actinopteri > Beryciformes > Berycidae > Centroberyx > Centroberyx affinis. Next base: position 57,886 of record NW_027281250.1, on the reverse strand, counting down.
ATTTAAAGATATTAAATATTGGCACAACATATTGGCTATTGACAGCTTCAATAAAAAAATATAGTACAGTAACAGCCTTCATAAACCCATATCGGTCAAACCCTACTCCCTCTTTGAAGAAGGCCACACCCTCCTCTCCATCCCTATCTCCCTCCCTCTCTCTCTCTCTCTCTCTCTCTGTGTAGATCTGGTATGGCAGTAGGTCTCTCTCCCCCGCTCCGCTGCTCTCCCCTGTGTTTAAAACCCCGGTATATGGCAGTAGGCCTCCAGCGAGGCCAGCAGGATGTAAATCAGCCAGAGCGAGACGAACATCAGCGACGTCACCAGCTTGCAAGTCCGCGGGCCGCCCAGCTCGCCGCCGGCCACCGACGCCCGCCGCCGGTACAGCAGCGTGAGGACGCACAACACGGCCATGATGGTGAACAGGGTGACGGAGAAGGCCAGCGAGCCCGGGTCCACCTTGAACGGCTGGCCCTGGGAGCGCCAGGCGACGGCGGCGATGGTCCACGCCACGCCGATGCCCAGGAAGACGTTGACGGCGTTGGAGCCGGTGACGTTGCCGATGGAGGCGTCGGCGTACTGGTCCTGGATGGCCGCCACTTTACTGGCGAACGTGTCTGGAGGGGAGGGAGAAGAGTTTAGAATAGTCTCAAATCTTTATCAGCGTTGGAATCACTTCTTAAAACTCAATTTTGTAGATTTGCTTTCACGTACATGACCTTTTATTAACGTTTTTGACCTCGCTTTTATGATTGCCTTGTTTTTATATTTCTTACCTCGCTTGTATTGCTTTTGCGTTTGTTTTGTCTGTTTTTTAAACCTTTGTAAAGCACTTTGTATCTATATTTTGCTCTAAAGATTATTTAAATATTTACAAAAATAACAATAATAATAATTATAATGTTTGTTTATATAGCAATTTTCAAAACACACAAAGCATGTTAGAACGGTTAGAACAGAGTAAAAAAAAATACAACCTGATAAAATTGACAGCAAAAGCAATGTAAGCAAGGTAAGGAATATAAAAGCAAGGCAGGAAGCATGAAAGTAAACCAGAACAGGGAGGTCAAAACAAACAAACAAAAATCAATAGATGCAAGACTATAAAATGAGTCTTAATAGTGATTTAAAAGATGACTTTGATGTTCTTTAATGAAACGTCTTCCTCACAAGCAATAGAGGAAACTACCTCAAGATAACATATAGTACGATGCAACCACCTACTCTCACGTTTATACACACACACACACACACACACACACACACACACACACACACACAATAGAGACAGAGTGAGAGAGATAAAAGCAGAGGTGAAGTGAGTTCAAGGTATTGGGAATCGTAGGTGGAAACTATACTAGCTATTGTAAAAGATGTCAGTGTGTTATTCATGGGAAAAATTACACATTTACTGGATGGGGAAAGGAGGGAGAGAGAGGGGAAGAAGAGGAAGAGAGAGAGGGATAGAGAGACATGATGACAGAAAGAGAGAGAGAGTGAGGGAGGGAGAGAGAGAGAGAGAGATCTAAGAGGAAGAGATCCAAGTGCTGTTAATCAAAGGTGGCAACTTTATTGTGAAAAATGGCACTAATTTTGGAGTGTAAACCAAATTTAGAAGATTAGTTGTGAGGAGAGCGAGAAGTCAATAATGAAAATAGAAATTGATTGAACCATCAATTTAACTGGCAACACTGCTATATTTTCACCAATTTCACCTTGCTTTCACTTTAGAAATACTCAAAAACAAACTTTGGCTAAAGAAAAAGAAACATAAATCTGCCGGACATGTGATTCTTTGTCTGGAGGATTCGTCTATCCTCTTGTAATGATAAGTGTATCATACAACATAATCTAATCTATAATCTATAAACTGAACGGTTTGAGTTGATGAAATGTGATGGAAACAGCAGAGGAGCTTCAGCTGGGCGGCAGGTAACACCAGGGAAACAGCTGCCACTTATTATATGCCTGTTTTGGCTTATTTCTATTTTTAGACTGGCTGGTGAGATGGTTTCATTTCTGTCGTTTGAATGTCAGTGAGATTAGTTGAAACTCATCTCCCGACATGAAAAAAATCCTTCAGAAAATCTCGGATAAATATTAATCTCGTTGGTGGAAATATAGCACAAAGAAAAAAAAGGGATAAAGAAATAAAAGGTCTCAGCATGCTGAGGCACATTACACTGTGGGCTTGGATCTGAATCATGAACTTGCATATCACCCCCCTACATACACACACATACACACACACACTCTCTCTCTCTCTCTCTCTCTCTCTTCCTCCCCCATCTTTCTGGTGACTCTCCACTCTGTACTGACTAAGGCTGGGAACACAATAGAAGACTTAAATCCTAACCGATTTTAAAAACACATCGCATCGCATACATATTTTTGCGTCTCCCATTTGTAAATGTTCTCACATTAGGCAATTATATCACACATTTAACAATATCCATGTAACTGAGATTATCAGTGACACCAATCAAAACCAGACCGGTAGTCAAGACCATCCTAATCCAGTCTAAATCCATTCCAAGACCTGGTCCGGTCCAGTTTCAGTCAAGACCAGGTCCAAAGGGGGTCGAGACCAAGTCAAGACCAAGACCAGAGCAAATCGAGTCCTATACAAGAGGAGTTTCTTAAGGATGAACAGAGATGTGGATCATCTGCAAATCCTTCATCAGTCTGACTATTCAATGCAAAGGAACTAACTAATCAATGTATAGAAGTTTGCCCATTACACACACAGGTTTCTACTAGTGAAATCCTTTAAATTGCTTGTAGTGCTGGGGAGAAAATAAACCAAACGTCAATAAAATTATCTATTTTTGGAATTTTAGATAGGCAGAAAAAGTGAAAGTCAGCATCCAATAATGGGTGAGACCAAGACAATTCTGAGTCCAAACAGGCACAAGACAAACCCAGACCCAGACAAACCCCAAAAAAACCCCAGTGGTTTAAAGATTCGATCAAAACAACAATGGAGAGGGACAAACTTGGAATCTGAATCTGTAAACCTCTCAAACTACAATTTTGGCCGATCATCGGTCCCAAAACAAGCCTCCGATCACGGTTTGCTCTCTAATTGTCGGGATCGGTAGATCAGGTGTAAATTGGCCCGATAATCCTCCAGTGTGTCCCCAGTCTAATAAAGCAGAAGTGCCTTTAAAAAGCTGGAGGAGGACTGGCAGAGAGAGAGGAGGGGAGGTGAGGATAGGGAGCAGGTGAGAGGCTGAGAAACCAGAGAGGAGATGAATGTTTTAGAGAGATCACAGTCACAGCACACACACACACACACACACACACAGGAAGTTATAATGACCTGCTGGACCGGCTGCACGCAAACTTGCATCACCCCGAGCAGCAAACACACGCCGCACAATCTCACCCACACACACACCTGGGTACCACAGCACACACACGGGTCAAAATGATGGATGACACAATGGTGAAAACACAACATCCAATAACGGGGAGAGAGAGAGAGCGAGGGAGAGAGAGAGAGAGAGCGAGGGAGAGAGAGAGAGAGAGAGAGAGAGAGAGAGAGACAGAGGTAAGGATAATAACACCGGAGAACCGAGTCAGAATAACAAATTGACCGGGATGGGGTGCGAGAACAGGCGTAATAGATAAGAGGGGGAGGAATCTGAGAGTGAGAGAGAGAGAGAGAGAGAGAGGAGGAGATAGAGTGACATAGAGAAAGAGGGAAGGAGAGAGAGAGAGCAGGGGCAGCTGAGATGGCTGAGATGTGAGTGAAAGAGGGAAAGCAAAAGAGAATAACAGTGACAGAGAATGGGGAAAATGAAAAAAAAAAAAAAAAAAAAGAGTGGGTGGCAAATTAATATCAACATGCCTTGTGACAGGACACGCGCGCGATAACGGGTACGAAATCCCCGGTTTACGGCTTCCAATTCCAGCACGCACTTTAATGGGCCCGATTCAAACGCCGCTTCCCACAGAACCCGCCGCCGAGCCGTCAAAGTTACCGCCTGCCAGGGCAGCAAAGCAGCCATTTCTATAAATCAAACGGAGGGGTAACAATAAAAACGGCTGACGAGGGCAGAGGGAGAGGGGAGCCGAATTAAAGCCCAGGGACGGAGCTTCACCTCGGGGGGCGGAGACGAGGCCCCCGGGGGCTGAAGGTCTGCGATCCAGTCGGGGTTACAATTCAATTTGGATTCCCGGACTCGCTTGCTGTTTGTGTCCCACATGATGAAACCGGGGGGGGGGGAACGCGAGAAATCGGTCTCTCTCCGGTTATTTGTTCATTTGACATTTTGCGGATTTTGATGAAACTTGCTTCTCACTACTTCAGAATTCCACTGATTGATTGATTACACATCCTTTGTTTGTCAATCCATGTATCAAATGCAATGTATCAGGCACTGCCAATTGCCGAAACTCGAGGAAATGATGCATCTCACCACTGCACTCTATCTGTTTTCAAAAAATTACACCGACTGGCCCAAGGGTGGCGCTGCAATTACAGGTTACTACAAGGTGACTTTGATTTGATTCTGATTGGTTGTGAGGGGGGCTGCATCATTCGTGGGGGGCGACATGCTTACTGTCAACTTCAAGTTCACGCGGCGTTTGTCTTTCTACCGTAATTCGGCGTATTTCTGGTTGGGAACAGGACGTCGGGGCGGGACACGCTGCAGGGAGGGAGCGTCCTGAAGTGGGCGGGTGCGGACCGTAATAAACATGGTAAGTGATTCAGAAGAACTGGACGCCAGCCTGCATTCCTCCTCCGACACTTCCATCACCCCCATTGTTGGAGCCGGCAACAGACCAAACCCTTGGAGTGCAGGAAGCCGAGGAGGAGGAGGAGGAGGAGGAGGAGGAGGAGGAAGGTTTCTGTCCCTGGTGTCGCACTTGAGTCACTTGTGCAAGTTGTGAGGTTTGACTTGATGGGAGTGAGGGAGGACGGGACCGATGGTGTTGACGGTTGGAAATTTTATGTACGCCTACTGGAGCGAGATGCAGCAGGCACTAAAAGTGGGTCGTTTTCTAGGAAGGACGAGTCATTTTTCAGCCATTTCTGCTTACAATGGAGAGAGACAGGAAACTTAGAGGATGGGGGACAGGGGGACAGGGGACATGTGACAAATGTCCCAGGCTGGATTTGAACCCAGGACATTGTGGTTCATGGCATGATTCTAGCCAATCAAGCCACCAGGATGCCGCAGTAATGGGGTTTTGATATATACATAGGAGAAAAATAAAGTTTTGAGGTGAAGGAGGTGTACGTTAGGATATGGAACTGAGCTAATGAGGTGAAACAGTCATTTTTCACTTCATTTTCTCTTTAAAGACTCCTATACCCCACACACACACACCACACCCCGTCCCGCCCCGGCTCACCTGGCACCGACGTTCCCAGCGCCACGAACACCACGGCCGTCACCGAGTCCTTCAGCCCCACCGTGCAGCCGAAGTGCGACGCCAGGTCGCCGGTGACCGCCGTCAGCACGCCGATGAGCGATATGGAGACGAAGAAGCAGGCCCAGCCGTTCCAGTACTCGGTGGGCGGCACGAAGGCGAACAGGACCTTCCAGAAGACGGTGAGGAAGTGCATGATGTAGTCGAAGCAGGACGGCAGCCGCTCCTCGCCGCTCTCCTCCTCGTCGTCGTCTCCTTTGTGACGTGAGGGAGGAAAGCCGATCAGATTATAAAGCAGGACTCTAGGCCAGGCGCCTGTTCGTTTCTCCCCCCACCTAGTATTTATACAACCTGCACAAAAAGTTTCTAAAAGCTAGATCCCGAAAAGAAGAAACTGGTTGTGCTGACTCGCCAAGCCTGGGGCAAATAGATTCAAATACAAGCAAGATAGAATAAAAAATATGATGCTGAAGCAAAGTTTCAAGTAATCCACACTGTCTCATCATCCCTCACCTTAGAAAAAGTGAAGAAAAATGTCAGCTGAAACCAGAAATCATAAATCAAAATTTCGTCTCGCTTCTTGTCTGAACGTGGGGTTACAGTAAGTTGATAAAGGAGGTAGTTGATGAAAAAATGTGTGTGTGTGTGTGTGTGTTTGTGAGAGAGAGAGAGAGAGAGAGAGAGAGAGAGAGAGAGAGAGAGAGAGAGAGAGAGAGAGAGAGAGAGAGAGAGAGAGAGAGAGAGAGAGAGAGAGAGAGAGAGAGAGAGAGAGAGAGATTGCCCTGATTTGTCTTTGTGATGTATGTTCAAACTGTGATTGACTGTTGCAAACTAAGCATGTATTGTGTAGTTCTTGTATTGACATGAACGTAAATGTGTATTCGTGTGTGTGTGTGTGTGTGTGTGTGTGTGTGTGTGTGTGTGTGTGTGTTACCTGCGCTGACAGTGACGGCGCTGACAAACTGTTCCCTCCAGCTGCTGCTTCCCACCACCAAAGCCAGGTTTGTCTTCTTGATCAACTTATCTACTGTGCTCTACATACACACACACACACATATACACAAACCATCAAATATATATATAGAGGTATATATATATATGTAGTTCATACAAACGAAGCAGAAAAGGAAAGAAAGAAAGAAAGAGACAGACACACAACACTCAAGTTGTTAATTCACTCTCAGCCACACAGAAAGGGGAAAATCCTAATTTCAGGCCTTTCAATTAGTTCCCACAATGGAAAGATCAGTATTTCATAACAGTATAATATGTGTAGGATCTTCTCATTAATACGTCACGGTGAAATTAGCCGTGATGCCACATTCGACTGCCGTTCCCCATGAAATCTAGGAAAAGCCTCAGGGCAGACTGGTGAGTTTTATGTCCCAGGCAGCGAGGAGTGGGGGGGTAATAAAATATGCTGATGCAAAACAGCTCACAGCAGCCATAGAACGTAGCACCCATAGTCATTATCATAACTCACTTGACACTGCTGTGTTAAGAGAAAACATTACATATGCTGCCAGTGAACAAGTGAAAGATACAGACACTTTACAGCCCATCTGGTCTGAGGTATATTCACGCTGATTCTAATTTCGCAGGGGTGTATTCATGAGAGTTTGAAAAATACGCTTTTTGTAATCATTGTAACTCAAAATAAAGGTCTGTTTTTACTTGGGACTGTTTGACAATGTTCATAAAATCACAATATATATATACAGTAGTATAAAGTCTCAAAATACACGTGATGTCAGTCAGGCTTTGTATAAAAAGTTCAGTCAGTCAGTCAGTGTGAAAAAACGTGTTCCACCCATAAAACAACCGGTAAGACTTGCTAATTAAGGAGGATGTCAGCAGGAGTATTTATGGATCGGGGTTTTAACAAGAGGTTGAAGTGAAGGAAAAGGACTTAGATGTGATGTTTGGCTCCGACACCTTCAGAAGATTTCAGTCAGGCAGACAGACAGTAACAGTTTTACACAGTATTACAGAGAAAAAGACAGCCAAAAGTGCAAAATGGCATGCACAGAAAACCCAAGAGCAAAAAAGATAGATAACCTTGTCGGCCCGCCAAAAAAGCTCATTTACTGCTCTCTGTACACACACACACACACACACACAAACACAAATGAACAAATGATCAATCAGCAACAAAAATGATGACAAAATGATAGATGTGAGTCAAGCAACATGGGCGCACACACACACACACACACACACACACACACACACACACACACACACACACACACAGAGGCATGCACAAATGAACGCTCATATGCATAAAGAAATTAAACACGGCACAGACTGTGTGCTATGGAAATTTCAAATATGTACCGTCATGTAGCGCCAAATTAATTATGAACCGAGCAAATTTGAAAAACACGCTCCCTCTAATATATAACATTTATGAGACGACCAGGCCAATATTTCTGTAAATTTACTGCATGGACGCTCTAGCAGTAACTCTGAGCTGCTGATTGCACTCTGCACTGCAGCGTTTAATGGTCCAGGGCCAGCGATGCGTTTCTTCTGAAGCCCATTACATATCAAAAGAAGACGGCAGCTCACTTTCAATAAATGATTTGTTGTTTCTTACTAGTCCGCTATTAAACTGACAAACATCTCATCAGAGAGTCTGTTTCGTGCTAACAAAATTAATCGTTCGTCCTCTCGGCTGGAGCAGCTGAAATCATTCTGGATCTGATGTGCAGCTCGGCTCACTGTTCTTCCACCCAGCGGTGCCTGATGTTTAATGCAGCCGACTTGTTGCCCGTCAAACCGGCTGGCGATCACTCTATCAAGCAGACTTAAAACCTGATCACAGCACAAGCTTGAGCCTCAGATCTCTGCTTTCTAGCTTTGAGAGAGAGAGAGTTGTAAACAGACCGTATCAATTAGAGATTAATCCTTAAACTGATTGACAACAGGCTTATTGATTAGCTGCTGAAGAACATTAAAGCGCGAGACTAAGAAGAAGGTAAAACTCAAATGAAATAAAGGCGTGTGTGTGTGTGAGTGTGGAAAGCTCTGATATTGCAAAATTAAAGGGGACATCGCTGCAACCTCATGCACACACACTCATACGTATGGAAACGTACGCGCACACACACACACACACGTACCTTGAACTCGTAGGACTCCTCTATGACCACCTCCACCTGCGTGTGTTCGCCCAGACTGGGACAGCCCATCTTGGCGACCTCCTCGTCCTCCGCCCCCACCAGCGGCTTGTTCTCATTGGAGTCTCCTAGGAGACCACAGAGATGGACGGGTCAGCGGGCCAATAGGGTTGGTGTAATCCAGCAGAGGGTCAACTCAAAGGGGAATTCAAAATTTCCTCTATTTATGTACATATATGAGCAAAGATGTTTGACATTTGATTTTGTTTGAGTGGTTAAATTTAAAGTTATGGCATTTTTAAAATCCATCCTTTTTTGCACAAAGTTTCGGACAAACTCCAGTTAACGCATCACAACTGGACTTGGTCCTGATTGGCTCCTCTCACAAAAACAAATCACTAAAATCCCTCCAATCAGACCAGTTTGCAGCATTTGAATTGGAAAGCCTCCACTTAGAGGAGCTGCTGTTGTCGGCCAATCAGAGTCCAGTATTGTGAGGACTGAGTCTCCACATTCATTCAATAAATACACTTTTAACTAAACTACATTCATTTGTAAAACATCATGAAGCCATAGTAGATTCAAAAACACTGAAACTAAACTCATGAAAACTGAATAATACGGGACCTTTAATTTTTAACTTCCTGTATTGATTGATTGCCTTTCATACATATGTGTCTGTACACACTCACTGTACTGATTGATCATTTGATTGTTTGCTTGTTTGTTTGAGACTGGAAGATTTCTGAAATGTTCTGACGGCCAACATGACAAAGTGAGGATGAGAAATGGTCTGTTAAATATTCAAGCTGATGAACAGAAATATGAAGCCTGTGGCAAACAGTCGTCTGAGAAATATTTATTTCCTCCCTGCGGTGTTGCAGCGTCCTTGTTAGCAAGTCAATCCAGTCGGTGTGTAAACTAAGAATCCACACCGCACTCTGGACGTCCTGAGAGAACGATGCGCTGAATATGAAAGCAGGATTTCTGACAGTGCGCTGAATTGCCAATATTTGGACGTACCTTGAAGTTCAGTGTTAAGCCACCAGTGGCTTCACTGAGCCGTGTTTAAGGCTACATGAAATCAGTGTTTTCCTGCAGGACAGAGTCACACTCTGTAACTCTCAATAACTCTCACACCAGGTGAATTTGTGCAAGATTGCTTACAGCTCTGCGGTTTATCTGTGAAATTATGCACATCATGAATCTTTGTTTTTCATTTGAGTTCCCCTTTACAGTTGTCACATTCACTTACACACTGAAATTGGCTGTATAAACAAAACATCACAAACCATTATGCATGAGCTACCGAAAGAACTATCAACATTCAACAAGCATTATTCACCTGGTTTCAGACCAACTGCAGCTTTGTTGAATCTTTTTTGCAAAGTCCTACACACAAGTCTGTTCATAAAGCACAAGTAACCTCATGTTTTCATGCAACACACTGCCATTCAACATAGAGACAACACAATGCACAATGCACACAATGAAAACACTAACGAGTTTAACTGTCCAATCACCTGTCAGAATTTTAGGCCACAGGTGAGTTCATACATTTTAGATCAAAGGATGCCAACAAAGATATGTATTATTTCTCATTATTTTATTTTATTTGAATAGTATTTAGTTGAACACTTTAGAGTTATTTTTACTTTGATTTTCACTTGAATTTCACTGTGTTTTTACTTGTTTCCCCACATTTCTTGTCTGCTGTCAAATTTACTTTCACTTTCAGAAAAATACATTTTGAATTCTGATGTGTGTTGTTTTCATACTTGCAAGTATGAAAACAACACACACAGTATCAGTATAATTGTCTAATTTATGTAGATTACAGTTTTTGCAAATTGCAATTGCACAGAGGTTGACTGTTCTGAGAAAGCAGATGGTTACTGATTCATTAACAACTTTTATAGCAGTGTGTTTAATCGATCTCCCCGTGGGCGCTCAGCAGTGCTTATGCATGTGACAGCTCAGTTTAATTTAGATGGAGGACGGCATGTTATGAGTAGACTGGTTCATTTTGTCTTAGAAGTGTGAGGTTTGTTCAGAGCAGCTTTGGTTTGGAGTTAATAGTTCTGTGAAATTGAAGTATCATTGCAGGAAATGTGTGTAACCAGTAGTGAAAAACTGTAATGTAATTGCCAATACTCAAAACACTGGCGTGCCATGTGAAGCTATCAAGCACCATGTTATTAGGAATACCCACAAGCTAATTCTATTTTTCCTATGTAACAACCCTCTGTATCTCTCTCTTACCATACGTTCCCCCTCCATCCCTCCATACTCACTCTCCACACAGTCATTAATTCAGTCACTTGGTATCAGTGTAAAACTACTGTAATTGAAAAGCTGTGTGTGTGTGTGTGTGTGTGTGTGTGTGTGTGTATAAATGTCAGTCCACTTGCTGTGTGACAGTGTTCTAAAACCAATTATATTCCCTCTGTAATGAAACATGCCCCGGGCTGTTGGCTCTTTATGTCCGACATCTAGGATATGGACCCATACTCACAGCCAGGACGAGTGTGTGTGTGTGTGTGTGTGTGTGTGTGTGTGTGTGTGTGTGTGTGTGTAAGAGAGAGAGCGAGAGTGAGAGAGAGAGAGAGAGAGAGAGTGTGTGTAATAATGTTTCTGGATCCTGAGATAGTGTGTGTGTAAGAGAAAGTGAGATAGTGTGTGTATAAGAGAGAGAAAAATAGTAAGAAAGTGAGAGAAAGAGAGGTTGCAATTGTGTGTGTGTGTGTGTGTGTGTGTGTGTGCACGTGCATGTGTGATCTCAGTGAAATGAAGGCATCTATCTCTGTCAGAAAAGGCCTATCAAGTCTTTCATTTAAATTAAAAGGGCTTCAGTCGTTCGACAGAAATGCTAATTCTTAAAACGAGACGAAAATAGGTCAAACGGATATTTCTCTCACTTCATAGATTAATTTGAGCCAAGAGAACTGAATAAAAAATCATTAATTTGATCGTAAAACGAGACGAGGAGCATTCCTGCAGATTTTCCTTTTGTGACGTTTCACCTCTTTTTCTTTCTTGCTTTGCCTGTCTTTCTTTCTTTCTTTCTCCGGTGGAATTCAAATGAGCGGAGGTGCGACTGCGGGACAAGCTGCAGAAATTACTTATTGACTTTGAGTGTTGGTTCTCTTTAGCCGAGAGTCACCTGGCAGAGATTAGCTGTCTGTCGGCTGTAATGAGGCTTTTTAGAATTCAGCCAAAGCCTCCTACAGTCTTACAGATCGCAGGGGTTTCTTTTGTTTAAGATTAGTGGGTTTCACAGCTGTCTGGTAGCTGGTATTCATTCAGAAAGGAGGAAAACGACAGAGAATTGTGACCAATCAGCTCCTTTCTCACTGCTCACCTCGCTGTCTTCACACATATTTCCTCAAAGTAAAATGTTTCCTCAGCTTCTCTAACTGTAGATCAGAGGGTTTTAAACAATTGATGCAGATCTCATGATGTTCAAAATATTTTCTTTTAAAAATGCACGTAGGAGGCCCAACACTCTTTGGTGACGGTTAAATAAAGACTCCAATCTGTCTGTCACTCTCTCCTTGTTCCTGTTCCCTCTGTTGGCTTTTTAATATTCTCTTTGAACAGCCACACACACACACCCACACACACCCACACACACACACACACACACAGCCAGGCAGACCCACCGTGTTTCTGCCCTATTTCCAGCAGTATGGGCTCCCCCAGCTCGATGATGAAGGTCTTGTTCTTCTCATACTCCTCATCGTCAATAATCTTCACCTCAATGATCTTCCTGTTAGAGAGAGAGAAAGAGAGAGAGAGTGTGTCAGTGAGTGTATTCTAGATAATCACATTTTTTCATCATCGCTATGGGGTGCGTTCACATCAAGCATGTTTTTAGCGGTTCATTAAAACTCTGGAACTTTTAACCCTTTAGGCCATGATCAGACAGCAGGCTTTCTTCTTCTCCTCAAACACAAAGCCAAGCTGTGAGCGGCGATGTTAACGTCGAAAGAGCAAGAACTCAAAGGGCGCGGAGAGCGTTACATCACTCTCGTTGCTATGCAACTACCTAATTAGGGTTAGCTAGCTAACCTGAAGTAACAAATGGGATGACGTTGTTGAAGTTAGCCACAGCTCTGCTCGCTCTTGAAGAAGAGGAGGAGGAGCGTGTTCTGAAATGGAGGATGGAGCTAGAGTTGACGTTCCTCGCTGGGAAACTGTAAGAGGCTGCTCTCTTAGCTTATGATTTGAATATTTCCCTTATAACACTATTGTCACTTCAGCAGATATGGAGGAAAACCCATCTACTAATAATGGTGGACAGAAAAATGGCCGCCACAACATGTCTGTACCATTTTTGCAGCCGCTCCAACTCTGAAAATGTTCACAGCATCAAACTGCACATGTATACCAATCTGCTTTTATGCAAATCTGAACAGTTTGGCCTCTTTCTGGCCTGTTTCACCTGGACTATATAATCTTCACCTCAATGATCCTCCTGTTAGACAGAGAGGAAGAAGAGAGGGAGGATGAGGAAGAGAGAGAGCGTTCATTTCCACCAAGTTGTCTCATCACACGCCTCATTGTCGACCATCTTGATTTTGACACAGTGAGAAAAACAGGAGAAAGATGGAGGGAGAGAGAGAGAGAAAGAGAGGAGGAGTGCGAGAGGGAGACGGGAGGGAGAGAGGAGAGAGCGACGGAGGTGTGGAGAGGTTGAAGTCCGTTGTTTTTATTGGCGAGTGGGTGAAACTGGCTGGATATTACTATTTAGAGCGTCACGTCAGCCGGAGCGGCAAACACTCTGCCATGTTGGAGACCAAATGGAAATAATGTTTAGTCAGACGTGAAGCAGGAGAAAACACACACACACACACACACACACACACCTACAACTACATGCAAATTCATGTAGAGGAGGATGAGTGGGAGAGAGAGAGATTGAATGTGTCTATCATAGTTTACATTTTATATTACTGCTCATAACACTGATGTTGACTGGGTTTTGTATAGTATTGAATTAGACAAAAATGTACTGAACAGAACTGTAGACAAAGAGAGAGAGAGAGACAGAGAGAGAGAGAGAGAGGCAGAGAGAGAGAGAGACATCGGGAGAGAGAAAGACAGACAGAGAGAGAGAGAGAAAGAGACAGAAAAAGACAGAGAGAGAGAGAGAGAGAGAGAGAGAGAGAGAGAGAGAGAGAGACTGGTATTACAGTATGAGTAATGCATGGACTCCACTGAGATGTGGAGGGTTACAACTCAGTACACACACTGAGTTCACTAGGGGGGACAAGAGTGTACACACACACACACACACACACACACACACTGACGGATTACGGTTTACCTTGCGTATACAAACACAAACAAATCATAAAAATCACCAGAGACAAGGACACACACACACACACACACACACACACACACACACACACACACACAGGCCTAATGTTTTCATGTACATCAAACAAATTACATAGCTTGCTTTTCGTATGAACACTGACTGCCCATGCATTCATTCATGCTTCTACTAGGGCACACAGAGACACTTAACTGCCCGCAACACACACACACACACACACACACACACACACACACACACACGGAAATGCAGCAATTCAGTATACATAAACGTATAAATGCATGAGCGAATACTTGTGGGATTCACAAACACATGCTTGTATTAATCTATTCAATTTACACATGCAGGCAGCAACCACACACACACACATGCACACACACACACACACACACACACACACACACACACACACACTCACTCACTGTAGTCCTTCCATTATTCATAGTCGTTGCTGGCTGTAGCAGCACTCCCATCTGTGCCCTCCTCTCTCCATCTCTGTCTCATCCCTCCTTCCTTCATTTTCAACTCTTCTCTTCCACTGATATTTTCTGCCTCCACCGCCAACTGTCTCTCTTTCCCTCAATCCTTCCCTTTTCTCCTTCTCTCCATCCATCCCTCCATTCTCCTTGTTATCACAGTGCAACATAAACAGTAACAGTTTTCCCCATTGTTCCCCATAGAGAAACAGAGCTGGAAGGTGTGATTGTGATTAGATTTTAATTATGGTTCTGATTCAGAATGATGCATCTTACAAATACGATCTGACATTTACATTGATTGGCCTTTGGGGGGCGCTACACTGCCTAACTGAAACCTTTCAGCAGGCGTATCTCCTGCCTTGAATGAGTTAACTCCATGAAATCTCCTTGCATTTCCAAAAAATGCTTCAGTGTGCCATAAAACTTGTGATTGTTGTCACTTATTGTTACAGAGGAGGTGCTAATCACAACTGGGAAGACTTTTACACCTTTACACCTACATATACACAGCACAAAATGCAATAATATATTTCTCTTCTCCTCTATCCTTCACTTTCTCTCTGTCTATCTTGTTACTGACACCTGCTCCCCAGAAAGTTACTTTGTTAGACAGCAGCCTCAGTGCCCTGGGCTGTCAAAAGACTGACACAAAAGACACACACACACACACACACACACACACACACACACACACACACACACACACACACACAGTTCAGTCAACATGGAACTTGCACTGCCAAAAATAGAGACTGAGAAAGAGGCAAAGAGAGAGTGACAGAGAGAGAGAAAGGTCAACAAATGCTATTGCTGATTGAAAAGCCCAAACAGATTCATGTGGTCTGCAAATCGAATTGATAGTTAAGTTTTATATCGCTGTGCAGTGAGTGTGTGTGTGTGTGTGTGTGTGTGTGTGTGTGTGTGTGTGTGTGTGTGTGGCTGAGAAAGTTCTCACAGAAGTGCATGATTGAGTGACAGTTTGATTCGATTACTTGAGACCTCATCGCATTACTTAATGGACACAACCTCTCTTTATCTCTCCGTCTCTCTCTCCCTCTC